>NC_134487.1:47536182-47836182 GCF_040206685.1 Ascaphus truei | reverse complement strand
ACAGGGTGTGCTTTTGTTGGAGGACTTTATAAAAAATAAAAATATCGTGTGACGTTATCTACTATACATACTAAGAGTTACATGAGTGTAATTGTGTCAAAGATTGGCATGCAAGGAGGCCAGACACATGAGGTCTAGTAGGTAATATGGGACATATATCCATTTGTCACTCAAATTTAGGGGCAAGCTGGTCCTACATAGTCTTGTTGCGTCCGTCATCACCTCCTGAATCTATTTTTGTGACCCACGTGGGTCCAAATATTAGAGATTGGAAGTTATGAGTGTGAGTCAAAACTTTAACGTTGTTTGGAAGAAGTTGTTTTCTTTGTCGTACCACCGTCATTCTCGCAGCTGATATTCGACAGTGGTCTAATATTGTTTAATTGGGGGAAAAATAGTACATAAAACTTAGCAAGGTATTATGAAAATCAGAATTCAACAGAGGTGTGTTTTGGACCAAATGCTAATTTCTGTGTCAGTGACCTCTCTGGGAGAAAATCCTGACATATGGTAACGTAATGTATAGGGATTTCTATTTTATGTTTAATCCTGTTATTTTATGAAACCGTCCTGCATTTACTTTAATTGTGTGTTATTGTAATCCTTTTTCTGTCATCTAAGTTCTTTATTTTTATATATTTCAACATTTAAAAAGTGATGCTTAGAGGTCATGAATGAACTGTTACATGCTCTTGAGAGAGTCTTTACATTTTCTGACACATTTTGCTACAACTGATTTTAGTGTGTTTAATACATAGTTTTTTCTATAATAAACAGGGACCTGAGACCTTGGCAGATATATTAATTACATATTTTTGCATATACTTGGGTGGTGGAAATGGATAGATATGATTGCAATTGAGTAAGGTGTCAATATTAACATTGAAAGTACCTTGTGGAAGAAAAAGGTGAGTTGACTCGAGTATCCGTGTGTATTAACTCTGGTTGCATATCTAAGTCACATGCTCACTTGTGTGCTGTTCGTCACAGATGGTATATGAGGATTAATTGAGGGGAGATATTGTTATATTTAGGGACCTTATCGAAGGTTAAAAATGGGCCAGTGGTGCCACACATGACACTGGTGTGCCATACGTGACATGTGTATATATATATATACAGTGTTCGACAAACCTATACATTTGCACGCCCCGGGCGAGTGAATTTAACATCGTGGCGAGCTCCTATTGGCCCAAGCAGCACACGTGTGGTACTAGGTGGCGAGTAGATTTTTTTGTTTGGCGAGTAGATTTTTTGCTGATTTGTCGATCACTGTATATATATATATATATATATATATATACACTAGGGTTGGGGTCTGAGTCCACCACCCCTGTACTTGAGAGAGAATATTCAGCCTGCATAGAACCAGAACCAGTCTGGAGTCAAACAACACAACGGGACACATTGCTTATAAATAATAATAATTTACAGGTAGGGAACACAGGAATCACATGCATTGGCCTTCGATATCAGGAGATCACAGAAAACACTTAAGGTAGTATATATATATACAGTATAATAACAAACCTTGCTGAGCAAATGTCCCACAGAGACACTTGTTCAGTCCTGGTAACTAAAAGGGCCAGCTTTGGAGAGTGTTATGTAGTTGAAATGGTTTCAGGTTTGTATGTTACAATGGGTATCATGCCCAGGGAGCATAGAAAGGATGGCTTTATGACTCACAACTTTGAACCACAGCTCTGCCATCTTGCTGTCTTGTCTACCGGGCTCCTCGGGACAACTGTCTTTCTCACTCTCACGCTCTTCCTCTCTCTTTCCTTCCTGTGTATCTCCACACTCCTGTTGTCATGACATCTCAGCTCCTCAGGGTCCCATGGGTTTATTCCTTTCTTCTACTCTCAGCCTTTGGCTAGTGAGTATGTCCATCAATTCACTTGGCACTGGCGTATGCAGAGCAGGTTAACTAATTTTATCCACAGAGGGGCAGAGTGAATATATAAATGTATGCTAAGGGGTTTTAAACTTTCTCCCTGCTAGAAATGTTGATGTCCTCATCAATTTCACTGTGGTATCATACATAACAATAACTACATATTAAGATAGAAACATTTCTACTGTATCTAACACCTGATTCTGGTCTAGGCAGAAATAAGCATAGAGGATGGTGATGGTATATACTGGCAAATCCCACATAGTAAGTCATTGTTGCACCATGAGTACCATATATCCAAGGTTCACCTGAATCATACATTGTGGGGGCTACCCATTTAGCTACAATAATCACCAGGACTTCAGTTTATGCCCCAGAAGAATCATATATCAATCTCATGGATGGCCAATTCTCTCTTTTAGGGTGAAGACAGTATAGAAACGGTTCTACTGGGACTTCTTCCAGTTTCTAATTTCCTGTGTCTCTGATCATGACCCTAGGTCTTTTACTTCTTCCCAGTGTTCTTTCCCACCATCTTTACTGTATGTGTATAATTCATTACCTCTTCCTCAATAGAGGGGTTAAGATTTAAAAAAATGTGTCAGCTTCAGGGTTCAACTCGGCTCTGGTAACAAGTACGGGGCCCCATGGTGACTCACATAGTGTTGGAGGCATGCCTTGTTGAGGCTCAGGGTTGTTAAAGTCCATAATATTAGAAATGTGGACTAACCACCTTGCCCTTACATATCCTCTTGACTCTCTGACTCATTACTCTCCCTTTGTGCTGCGGCAAATGAGGAGTTTTAATTTTTGTTCTGACACCTTTCCAGCTGTCTACTCTCTTTGGTATTCCCTGGTTGAGTACAGATACAGTAAGATGTATTGTTGAGTATTCCACCAGGAAACCGCAGTTGAAAGCTGCCTGACCACTGCCTGCCCGCAACTTCCCCACAATCAGACTAATTGCTTATCAGGATTAACACAGTAGGGGTCCCTGCTACTGAGTGGGACTCCCGCCGTTTTAATCCTACCAGGGTGCACCAGTCTGGAAGAGCAGTGCAGTGAAAGGAGACAAAAGTGGTCCCTCTCCCTGCACAGCTCTAGCAGGTGATCGCAATATTTATATTTTATTTTAATTACATAGTATTGAAGGGTCTCCGAAGCAGAACCGCATTAATTTCAGCCACGGAAACCCCCTGTTTTCTGAGTTACAGGACCCGGTATGGGATGCCGGTATCTCCTTCAAGTTTAATTCTCTCCACAACACAGCCCATGTGACTTCAATATTTAAACTTGCAGGAGATACCAGTACCCCATACCGGGGCCTGTAACATGGGAAGCAGGGGATCCTGTGGGCTAAAATTAATGCAGTTAAACTCCAGAGACCCCCTGTTTCAATATTAATAAATAAAAAAAAATATATATATAAACAGTAGCTTCACTACCTTAGTTGCTAGCGGCTAAGGTAATTAGGTAAAGAAGGGATTAAACGAAAGTACCTAATTCCCTGGTGGTAGTTGCCCCAGGGTGGTTGGTCAGGCCTCCCAGGAATGATGCAAGAGGGGTTAGTCCCTTAATTACCTTAGAAGTTATTACCACGGGTAATTAAGTGGTTAACCCCTCCTGCTACCCACCTCAGGAGACTCAACCACCCACCCAGGGGCAACCCCCCGAACCCACCTCACCCCCCACAGTATGGGCAAATGCTCTAGAAGCCAAATATTGCTGCTATCCCTTTTGCCCATTCAAATATACAGTAAAATAAACTACATTAATAAATGTTTAACTTTATCCTGCCAGGATGAAGGCAATCCTCCTCCTACTCCTCGTCTTCATCCTCATCATCATTAAATAAACGACTGATGCCCAACCATTTAATCACCAGTAACCCTTTAATTACCTTAACAAGTATCCATTGATTACCAATCTGGCTACAGATGCAACTGCCGTTTGTGAGCCAACGTGTGAAGAAAATGTACCAGCATCCCGCAAACACTCTGCAGCATAGTCCATAAACGCTGTAATGGCCCATCGGATTAACGCTATGGGGATCCCTGCATTTGAATGGGACTCGCAGCCCAGTAGGATTCACACAGCATGAGTCCCATTTAAATGTGTGGATCCCCACTGTGTTACTACGATGGTCAGTGCAGCTTCTATGGACTATGCTGAGAATTTTCCCTGATGGTCATGGAATTCCTGAGAATCTGGGCCAAAACCAACAGTTGCATCTGTATCTGTTCCCCCCTTGAGGGTCTAGATTACCACAGTGGCAATCAATGGATGTATTGGCAAGTGTATTTTTTGTTTTATCTTTTAATGTTTGTTTTTATTTTATTGTGATTTTTTTTAATGGTGCCCATAATTGCCAGTAGCAATCAATTACTGTTTTTTTAATTGTACTTTAATGTTTAAAACAGTGAAGATTAGGGGGGGAGGCTAATGATTAACTAAAACTACCAGCTCATAGAATAAAGTATACAAATGATTGTAAATGGGAGGTGCATACGTGGACTAGGGTACAAACAGAGACTGGTGTGTATGTTATGGAGAATAAGCAATGACTGAGTGGCAGGAACTGTTATAATATTCTTGAGAGCAGTCCGACATCCAAGTATAAGGAAAACTAACTGCCATTCTATTCAAAGGACTTGACGAAGAACTGATGACAAACAGGAGTATGATTTTATGCTCCTGAAAGTGCCATCAGTAGCGACCTTCTACAGTTTGCCGAAGGTGCATAAGAATCAATAGCACCTGACCAATAGTGTCTGGGAACAACTACCTTACAGTGGGCTGTAGTGTCTATGTTGATAAGGTATTACATATTTCATTACTAGTTTACCATCGTATGTCCAAGACACTAAGGATGCCATAATATATTAAGTGGTATCACTGTTACCCCAGACACAATTTTGGTCTGCTTGGATGTCGAGTCACTGTATAAAAGCATAATTCATCCAAATGGCTTATTAGCGGTTGCTCATTTCTTGTCTACAAAAGATTCCAGATTTAACAGGCATAATCAGTTCACTCTCAATCTCCTCAATTATGTCTTAACACAATTATTTTGTGTTTGACAACAGTTATTACCACCAGATCCAAGGTACAGCTATGGGCAATAAGTGTGCACCCACTTATGCCAACCTGTTCCTTAGCTAGTAGGAATACACTTATGTATTTTTTGAGGAGATATCTATGTATTCTGAACACATCGATTTGTGGATCAGATACATAGATGACATTCTTATACTTTGTCTACCTTTGTTGAGTGTCTCAATAATAACTCTCTCAACTTATGACTTACTAAAGTAACTAGTCAGGAATCTATCACCTTCATAGATCTGTATATGCAGTATATGTTGATGAAGATAGAGACATACAAACTAAGGTATATCGCAAAAGTACAGCAACTAACAGTTTCTTATTAGCTCAGAGCAAACATCCTCCCTCATTGGTGACTGGACAATACCTCCACTTGCATAGGAATTGTTCCACTTTACAAAAATTTCAGCGTCAATCTAAGGAATTAAGAGATCAGTTCTTGGCTCGCGGTTATAATATTAAAAAACCTTAAGCGATTTTACCATCGCGCCTTGTATAGAAATAGAGAAGATCTACTTTGTCATAACATCATGAAGCAAAGTGAAAAAACAATTAGGTGCATTGGTATATACAACAAAAGACAGTGGTCCATCAAACGCATCTTCTCACAGCACTGGCATCTATTTCTCGCAGACCCCGATCTTAAGGAGGTCTTGGGACCGAAACCGTTGATTACGAGCAGACGCTCTAGAAATCTTCATGATTGCCTTGTTCATTGTCATCATCAGTGATCTAAAAGCATTAACTTGCTCAGTACATCTGTTAATTGTTTTTTTTAGATGCCAGGGCTGTAAGGCATGTAAATATGTCCTTCCAACAAAAAGGTTAAACAACCATGACGGCACACACCAGTTTGCAGTTGACACACTTATAAACTGTCGGACCACAAAGTTTATCCACCTTATCACATGTACATGTGGTAAGCGTTATGTGGCTAAAACCACTCGACAGTTCATAGACGAATTCTTGAACATGTTAATTCCATTAAACATGCAACTGATACCCCAGTAACTAGACATGTTAGTTCTACTGTACCATAATGGCGATGTGAACTGTCTTAGATTTGCAGGCATCTATCATCTCAAGAGCCCCAGTAGAGGTGGTATCACTAAATTGATTTTTGTACTGTTTGATTTATACTTGTCATCCCTTAGTCGTTAGGTTTGACAGTATTTAATTAATACATTAGCCATGGTTACCTGCCTGATATGACCGTTTAAATTTTTTGTTCCAATATTTAATTATTAATTTCCTAAATATGACTAATCATTATATATTTGATTATGGTTAAACAGTGATAAATTAAAATATTTGGTGTACTACTGACCATTTGTTTTCTGATGCATAATCTAGTAATTTAGCGATAAAAATTCTGAGTATTGTGTATTTTGGACGTTAATAATTTTGTATAATACTAAGGGATTTTAACATTCTGTATTGTTTATTGGAATGCTGCTTATAACATGCTGAGACACCTAGATTTGTGGTATAAGCTATTTATAAATTTGACTATAAATCTAGTAATTGTTCCACTTTAATATCTAATTTTGTGGATTTGCTCTAGGCACTAGACTTATAGAAAAAAAGAACAAAACACAGCGCACAACGCTCATAGTGAAAATTGAAACATAAAAATGTATTAAAAAAAATTAAAGTCTTGCTACATCTGTATTCAAACAAGTAATAATGATCATTAGATGGTACATACAGCCGTTAGAAATTAGTGGAAATGGGTACTCTAGTGCAGCTTAAAAGTGCTCACTACCTGCTTGTGATGGAGCTGGCCTGTAGGTGAGGTCAGAGAAACATACAGGCAGTACTTGATGTTAAAAAAGACATCATGGGTTTATTTACAACACAAGCACACATAAAATATTTGTAACACTATCCCTTTAAACCATATTAACACATTAAAAAGGCCTGCTCCACCATGGGAAACTTACTATACAGGGCAGGCACCAGCTAAATGAAGGGCTAGCTAGGCCACTTACAGTCTAAAACACCACAAAGTACATCTGGAAACAATATACTGTAGAAGTCCTTATCTGAAAGTGTTGGTCCGGCGTCTCCAGGTTCTCCAGGTGATTCAGCTGCAGGCGTTGCAGTCCTGCTGCTCCCAAGAAGTCCTTCTGGTCCACCCCTGCCCCGTTTCATGGCAGGATTGTCTTTAGTGCAGGGTTTTTTGGTCCCTAATGTTCCTAGGCAAATCCCTCTAAGAACAAGAAACCTGGGTCCATGCATACACTGGCGACACACTTTATTCGAGCTCGGCTAGTCCCACGAATTCGGGTATACTCGGGTGTATTGAGGTTTGTGACTGTTTTCTGCCCGAGTGCATTGCGTTATTTTCCAGGCAGGGATTGAAGCATTTTATTCCCGCTGGCTGCAATACTGCACAGTATATATATATATACTGCATTACATTTCATGAATTTATGCCATCTGGTAGACACGTGAAGCATTGCAGCCTATTAAATCCTAATCATTATCATTTAACAGATCAGCCGCCCGTCAGCCAGGCATGAACCATGGCTGGGAAGGCAAACGCAACGGGGCTTGTCAGAGGTGAGGAGCGGCGCATTCCAGGTATCTGCCAGGTACAAACTGGGCATTTGCTCGAATAAAGTGTGTCGCAGCAGTATGTGCACGGTAGGGGTTACCGCATGCTGGAACTGAAATCAGCAGATCGGGATCTTAACGTCTGGCTTGCTTTACATCAGCGGCGGAGTCATCCAGTCCTTTCAACGATGAATAGAGGAAGGGAATCCCCTACACCACAGCACACAATGTCCCTCGTGAAAGCGACATTGTGCTGGAATTGTTCTCCACAATACAGTAGAGAGGGGAACCAATGGTAGAATCCCAGAGTATAGTCCAGCACGCTCGCTGTAAGCCATGCTCCACACAACACCACCGGAACTCACAGTCACGTGACTTGGGGTGAGTGCCTGTCACACACTGATGACGTAGCTATAGCGAGTAGTTCTCCAAGATGACTGGGTGCCGATCGATGTACACACAGTGTAGCGGGAGCGGAATAGGAGCACATTGATATGCTCACAGTAATAGAAGAGCAGATGATATTAATAAAAAACTACTACACACAAATCCAAAGATATAAGACATAATCTAAGTGTGAAAGAGAGCCTGGCCCTTACATTTTTAAAGAATAATGTTAATCTTATCATTAGACAGGCTGATAAGGGAGGTGGTGTTGTCCTCCAAAATCGCAAGGATTATGAATTGGAGGCACACCGCCTCCTTTATGACCCTTCTTCCTTTAGGATAATGAAGAGTGTGTTAGGGGAGCCCCTGCGTCAGCCACAAGTGTGGATACTTTTGAACGGTGCTAGAGTTGTGAACATAGTATTGAAAAGGGAGAGAAGGAACCCGAAATAGCACTCAAGTTCACACTCTGGAGGATAGTGATTGGATTAAAACATAATCTTTATTAATATCAATATATATAAAATAGGGATGATAGAGCAACGTACTGGAGGTAGGTTGATCCTAATAGTTAATAGCCATGTTGGCTCCGGATCAGACTTGGTATGTATATACCAGACAGTTTTAATAAAGCGCTGGTATCAGAACAACACAGAAGTCCTGTTGTGGATCTGTGTAATGAGTGAGTACTCTGGGTGTGCCCTGGTAGGTAATGGGGCTACAGGTAACAGGAGTAATTACTGAATAGACCCTGGTGAGACTTAGTCAAAGTGACCAGTGGTAACTGATAACATACAGTATACAACAATTCTAGTATGTATATCAATGATGCAAACAGCTGGGCTCTGCAGTCAAATTCATATGTCCATAACAGTGTCAAAGTGACCTCAGGTGACCCTCTGGGTGCCAGTCTGCAGGAGTGTGTAAACTTGCAATAACCTGTGTGGCTATGTCAGAGGTAGGTGCCCTGACTTATGGTCGTGGGGCAGACCTAAGTAATAACTGTAGATGAGACACTGATTTAGAAGACATAAGTTTGGCATATAGCAGGAGGCTAGGCTGTTGCGCTGTCAGGAAGGGGGAGCCTCACTGCTGCTGTGAAGGGATCCGAACACAGCAGCGCAGCTACAGTGTTGCTGCAGGCACAATAGTCAGTACTTTATTTGCACAGAGCATGTACCCTGTATTCACTCTTTAGGGAGGTTAAAAGCGACCGTCGGGACACTAATACCCTGTATACATGGCACGGGCAGACTACCGCATCACCTCGCGGTTCAGTGAATCATGCGGAGACAGTAACTGATCTGCGCGTGCACGTGAAGGTAAGAGCCGACGCGCGCGTTTCGTGAGAGGCTTTCTCAAGGCGAATGGTTAGTATCACTAAGGATACCCTGCAGTTAGGCAGGTATATATAGGGCCCCCAGAGATGACGTCATAGGTTAACCCCTGGTATGCTGTGATATGCTAGGTTCTGTTGATGGTCACAGTGAGTATCCCAATGTATATGTCTGCATATCTAGCATACTGTTATAATAAAGATCTGACTCTATTTGTGTGTGATTATTACTTTGTTGTCAGATGCATGCAAAGTGGAGCGATGATGCACTCCTACTGTGCTTCAGGGGTAGTATGCAAGTGATACTTAATAAATATATGTTGGTGTATGGTGATGATGTAGGGTCCAGAGAGGCCCTAATAAAGATGGTATTACCATTCTGAGGTGGTGGTTGTAACTGTGCAGGGTATGGGAGCTGCCTGATACAGACATGGCAATACTATAAATAAGCAGAACAATGCAACGGTGAAGGGTACACTATTGAATCAATAGGTAGATAAAAAGATACAGACATGATCCATTATGACTTGGCAGTTTGTCAAATATCACAGAAATGGGGTATACAGAAATCCCTCGTTCAGGCCTCTGGGTGATAGTGTTCCAAGGGTGTAAATCCATCTGGCTTCCAATTGGAGTAGAACTCTGTCCCAGTCTCCCCTCCTAAGTCCTCGGGTGGGGTGGTCAATCCCACAGAAGGTGACGGCCCTTAGGTCCCCCCCGTGGCACAGATTGACGTGTCTTGACAGGGGTTTGTCAGCCTTGTTTCTCACTGTGCCTATGTGTTCGAGTACCCTTTGTTTGAGACACCTACTGGTTTTCCCCACATAGACTTTCCCACAGATACATTTGCCTTGGTATATGACACCGGTACTTAGGCAGTTGATGAAACTGCGTATTGGGTAAGTCTTAGTGTCATTCCAGTTCCCAAAGTGTTTGGTGGTGCTCATGTACTGGCACGCCTTGCATCGCTGGCAGGTGTATGATCCCATGGGTTTGGGTGGAAGCCATGTTCTTGGGGTCTCGTCTACAAAATGGCTGTGGACCAGTTGGTCTCGCAAGTTTTTAGCTCGTCTGCTTGTCATGGATGGATAATCTTTAGTGACTCCTTTCAAAAGGTCATCCACTCGTAGGATATGCCAGTGTTTTGCCAGGATGGCTCTTGCCTGGGACCATTCGCGGTTGAAGGTGCCTACAAAACGGATCACTTTATTGTAACAAAGGGTACTCGAACACATAGGCACAGTGAGAAACAAGGCTGACAAACCCCTGTCAAGACACGTCAATCTGTGCCACGGGGGGGACCTAAGGGCCGTCACCTTCTGTGGGATTGACCACCCCACCCGAGGATTTAGGAGGGGAGACTGGGACAGAGTTCTACTCCAATTGGAAGCCAGATGGATTTACACCCTTGGAACACTATCACCCAGAGGCCTGAACGAGGGATTTCTGTATACCCCATTTCTGTGATATTTGACAAACTGCCAAGTCATAATGGATCATGTCTGTATCTTTTTATCTACCTATTGATTCAATAGTTTACCCTTCACCGTTGCATTGTTCTGCTTATTTATAGTATTGCCATGTCTGTATCAGGCAGCTCCCATACCCTGTACAGTTACAATCACCACCTCAGAATGGTAATACCATCTTTATTAGGGCCTCTCTGGACCATACATCATCACCATACACCAACATATATTTATTAAGTATCACTTGTATATAACCCCTGAAGCACAGTAGGAGTGCATCATCGCTCCACTTTGCATGCATCTGACAACAAAGTAATAATCACACACAAATAGAGTCAGATCTTTATTATAACAGTATGCTAGATATGCAGTCATATACATTGGGATACTCACTGTGACCATCAACAGAACCTAGCATATCACAGCATACCAGGGGTTAACCTATGACGTCATCTCTGGGGGCCCTATATATACCTGCCTAACTGCAGGGTATCCTTAGTGATACTAACCATTCACCTTGAGAAAGCCTCTCGCGAAACGCGCGCGTCGGCTCTTACCTTCACGTGCACGCGCAGATCAGTTACTGTCTCCGCATGATTCACTGAACCGCGAGGTGATGCGGTAGTCTGCCCGTGCCATGTATACAGGGTATTAGTGTCCCGATGGTCACTTTTAACCTCCCTAAAGAGTGAATACAGGGTACATGCTCTGTGCAAATAAAGTACTGACTATTGTGCCTGCAGCAACACTGTAGCTGCGCTGCTGTGTTCGGATCCCTTCACAGCAGCAGTGAGGCTCCACCTTCCTGACAGCGCAGCAGCCTAGCCTCCTGCTATATGCCAAACTTATGTCTTCTAAATCAGTGTCTCATCTACAGTTATTACTTAGGTCTGCCCCACGACCATAAGTCAGGGCACCTACCTCTGACATATTCACACAGGTTATTGCAAGTTTACACACTCCTGCAGACTGGCACCCAGAGGGTCACCTGAGGTCACTTTGACACTGTTATGGACATATGAATTTGACTGCAGAGCCCAGCTGTTTGCATCACTGATATACATACTAGAATTGTTGTATATGTTATCAGTTACCACTGGTCACTTTGACTAAGTCTCACCAGGGTCTATTCAGTAATTACTCCTGTTGAAAAAAGAAAATTAAAGTGCGCAACTATTATAAACGTGACGTGATTAATTGTGACAATAGGGTAAATTAAATTACGTGACCTTGAACAGAGCGTCTGCAGCTGCGATGGAGGGGGGGCTCAGGGACCCCCTGGAGCTAACAGATAAATACAAAAAAGACACAGCGCACAACGCTCATAGTGCATTAAAAATTATATTCAC
The DNA here is from genome assembly GCF_040206685.1 of Ascaphus truei. Taxonomy (NCBI): domain Eukaryota; kingdom Metazoa; phylum Chordata; class Amphibia; order Anura; family Ascaphidae; genus Ascaphus; species Ascaphus truei. The sequence goes on along the minus strand of NC_134487.1, from coordinate 47,824,083 downwards.
ATATACAAAAAATGGGTGAGTAATGTGCGTACATCAAATGCAGTAACAACAAGCAGTTTCGGGATATGTTACCCAACGCCTCTGGAGACCGGAATAGGTGTCCTCACAGGGGTAGAAACGCTGATCTCTGGTGCAGGGTCCTAGTAGGGTAGATGCACAACCTCTGCTGGTCCTTGCTCCCCAGAGCACGAGTAGAACGGGAGCTGTTGGCCCATGCAGTGCTGTTGCAAAGCAAAACTGAGCATCAGCTGGGCGCTGGCACTCTCCTCCGTGTGAAACACTTCCTGGTTGATGACATCACCAAGGGGAGTCGCCGATTTCGGCGCCGTTCAAACTCAAACAGCTCGCGCAGTAGGGTGCTAGTAGAAAGGTAGAGCACTTGTCCAGAATGTCCTATGCGTTTCGAAACCAACAGGTTTCTTCATCAGGGACTAAGAGGCGTTGGGTAACATATCCCGAAACTGCTTGTTGTTACTGCATTTGATGTACGCACATTACTCACCCATTTTTTGTATGTGAATATAATTTTTAATGCACTATGAGCGTTGTGCGCTGTGTCTTTTTTGTAATTACTCCTGTTACCTGTAGCCCCGTTACCTACCAGGGCACACCCAGAGTACTCACTCATTACACAGATCCACACCAGGATTTCAGTGTTGTTCTGATACCAGCGCTTTATTAAAACTGTCTGGTATATACATACCAAGTCTGATCCGGAGCCAACATGGCTATTAACTATTAGGATCAACCTACCTCCAGTACGTTGCTCTATCATCCCTATTTTATATATATTGATATTAATAAAGATTATGTTTTAATCCAATCACTATCCTCCAGAGTGTGAACTTGAGTGCTATTTCGGGTTCCTTCTCTCCCTTTTCAATACTATGTTCACAACCCTAGCACCGTTCACAAGCATCCACACTTGTGGCTGACGCAGGGGCTCCCCTAACACACTCTATTTGACATTTAGGTGCTCTTTGCCTACTCTGTCCCTAGCTCGCCCTACACCCACATACAATGTCAGGATTCCTGTCTGGGCTACCTGATTTTCAAGCATGGCAAAAAGAAGCAGAAAACGTCTTTTCTAGCGAGTTTGAGGGAGAAAACACGTCCGCTCTACCAGATATCTCCAAATTCTTCACAGAACTGGATAACACCTACAGGCAGTGTATGAGGGCATGGTGGGAAATATTTAGCTTTGAGAACTATCTAGCAGCAGAATTGATCCCCAGAGGCCTACGTGCCAATGTTGCCCCAGCACACAACATAGTGGATGCTGATTTTATTAGATCATGGGAGCTAGTTTTAAAACAATGCTCGATTATGCTCATGAATCTCCTTTTGGAATTCCAAAAAGATAAATTGAAGAACATAGAAAGTGAACTCGAGCAGAAATTACTGGAGGTTGAATCCTGGAGACCTAATCCCAAATTTAGCGAACTTGAGGGCAAACTAGAGACAAACCTAGATAAGTTCGCTAAAGAACTTAAAGAACGGAAACGCATCAAGTACGCTAACGACAAGAAGGATTTCCAGGAGAATAAAATCTTCCGTTACAGTCTGACCAAAAAGAAGCCTAAAACTAAGCCACCCGAACAGGCATCATCCACTGAGTGGGAAATATCAGACAGTGAGGATGAAAGACCTAACTCACTACTGACTGAGGGTATGACCAATCAGATTGCCTCTACATCACACACTCTTCCCCCGCCTCAGGTTCCTTTTTTAGATCAACACAGAACGGCATCAGGCCAAAGAGGAAAAGGAAAACCAGAAGAGGAAAAGGTCTGGGTGTTAAGGAGCCGAGCGACAGGGTCACAGTACCAGAAGAAGAAAGGGAAACCCCCGAGATACTAGGTAGTGACAAACTACAGATAGTAAATTTATCTGATATGATCCTAAGTGAACACCATCTTAAGCTATTGAGCAAAGGCCTGTCATATTCACCGACTACAAGCATGGACCTATTTGAATGGGTCAAAGACACAAACCTTTTCGGCAGAAAACTAAAACTTCATAAGTTCTTTCGAATGAGGGAGATTAGAATAGCAAATTCCATGGATGTTGTACCCCTTGACACACAAGATATGGAGATACATCAATGTTTAGAATCACGATTAGAGGAAAGCGATAGACTTTTAGGTGAGGGCCCATTCACTGATCTACGGCCTACCTCTAAGTTTATACCTTTCAGCGAAAACTTCTCCAATATTGATGTATTTGTCGACCTAGTCACCAAAGATCTGGAACATCTCAAACCAAGCAGACTTCCTAACAATCTGACAACTGAAGAAAGGAAAGCACTCAAGGAACTAGCCGCAAATGACAATATAGTCATCAAACCATCCGACAAAGGTGGAAACTTGGTGATCCTCAATAAAAATGGCTACAAAGAGGAAAATCTGAGACTTCTCTCAGACCCCCTTTGCTATGAGATACTTGAAGGAGATCCCACTACGAAATTCAACATTGAACTAAATACCATCCTTCAAAAAGGCCTGGAAGATAAGGTCATTGACCAGAATGAACTAGCCTACATATGGGTCAAAATACCTAAAATAGCCACCTTTTACAGTTTGCCCAAACTGCATAAAAACAAGATCCCCCCTCCTGGCAGACCTATTGTGTCGGGAATAGGGAACCTCACCGAGCGGGCAAGCTCATATGTTGACAGAGTGCTTAGGCCCTTCGTCACGGCCCTACCATCTTACCTGAAGGACACCAAGGATGTCCTTAAGAGACTTGACGATGTCTGCATAAGTGAAGACACTATTATGGTTAGCCTAGATGTAGAAGGCCTATACACAAGCATCGAGCATGAGTATGGCCTTGAGGCAGTGTCCCACTTTCTCAAGACTAGGGGTGGCTGGTATACCAAACATAACACCTTTACTCTGGAACTGCTTAGATTTGTACTGACCCGTAACTATTTTCTCTTTGACCGGAAAATATATCACCAACTTAGGGGCACAGCAATGGGCACCAAATGTGCCCCTACATATGCCAACCTCTACCTGGGATGGTGGGAATCCCAGGTAGTGTTCACAGAAGAGCTGGAGGCATACACTGAGCACATCGACCTCTGGGTCTGCTACATCGACGATGTGTTTGTCCTGTGGCGAGGCCCAGAGGGAATCCTCAAAGAGTTTATCAGTACACTCAACACCAACATGCTTAATCTCCATCTCACACTGGAATATAATAAGGACAGTATGTGTTTCCTGGATTTAAAGATATCAAGGGGCAATGATGGCATCCTTCACACCACAATATACCGCAAAGCCACGGCCACAAACAATCTCTTAGAAGCAAGCAGTCACCATTCCAGGGCTCAGATTAACGGCATACCGACAGGCCAGTTCCTCCGACTCAGAAGGAATTGTAGCACTGATCAGAAATATGAACAACAATCTAAGAACATGAAACTACGCTTTTTGGATAGGGGGTACAGCCGGAAGAGCATTAAAAAGGCCTATAAGAGAGCCAAGTATACCTCACGTAAATCCCTCATCATGGATAAACCACCTAGTATGCAGGATAAAGTCATCCGCTTTGTAGGCACCTTCAACCGCGAAAGGTCCCAGGCAAGAGCCATCCTGGCAAAACACTGGCATATCCTACGAGCGGATGACCTTTTGAAAGGAGTCACTAAAGATTATCCATCCATGACAAGCAGACGAGCTAAAAACTTGCGAGACCAACTGGTCCACAGCCATTTTGTAGACGAGACCCCAAGAACATGGCTTCCACCCAAACCCATGGGATCATACACCTGCCAGCGATGCAAGGCGTGCCAGTACATGAGCACCACCAAACACTTTGGGAACTGGAATGACACTAAGACTTACCCAATACGCAGTTTCATCAACTGCCTAAGTACCAGTGTCATATACCAAGGCAAATGTATCTGTGGGAAAGTCTATGTGGGGAAAACCAGTAGGTGTCTCAAACAAAGGGTACTCGAACACATAGGCACAGTGAGAAACAAGGCTGACAAACCCCTGTCAAGACATGTCAATCTGTGCCACGGGGGGGACCTAAAGGCCGTCACCTTCTGTGGGATTGACCACCCCACCCGAGGACTTAGGAGGGGAGACTGGGACAGAGTTCTACTCCAATTGGAAGCCAGATGGATTTACACCCTTGGAACACTATCACCCAGAGGCCTGAACGAGGGATTTCTGTATACCCCATTTCTGTGATATTTGACAAACTGCCAAGTCATAATGGATCATGTCTGTATCTTTTTATCTACCTATTGATTCAATAGTTTACCCTTCACCGTTGCATTGTTCTGCTTATTTATAGTATTGCCATGTCTGTATCAGGCAGCTCCCATACCCTGTACAGTTACAACCACCACCTCAGAATGGTAATACCATCTTTATTAGGGCCTCTCTGGACCCTACATCAGGGCTGCACAACACGCGGCCCGCGGGCCGCATGTGGCCCGCCTGGCCTCTCTGTGTGGCCCTCGATGAGATTTAAAAAAAAAAAAAAAAACTTTGAAAAAAAAAAAAACTTTGAAAAAAAAAAAACTTTGAAAAAAAAATGGCGCCGATTCCCTGCGGTCCCGGCGCGCATGCGCTAGGCCCGCTCCGTCCCCCCCCCTCCTGCTCCCAACGTGGGTCGGAGGGGGAAGCAACACGCAGCTCCTCTGCGGGCCCTATTCCCCCCTCCTGCTCCCAACGTGGGCCGGAGGGGGAAGCAACACGCAGCTCCTCTGCGGGCCCGATTCCCCCCTCCTGCTCCCAACATGGGCCGGAGGGGGAAGCAACACGCAGCTCCTCTGCGGGCCCGATTCCCCCCTCCTGCTCCCAACGTGAGCCGGAGGGGGAAGCAACACGCAGCTCCTCTGCGGGCCCGATTCCCCCCTCCTGCTTCCAACGTGAGCCGGAGGGGGAAGCAACACGCAGCTCCTCTGCGGGCCCTATTCCCCCCTCCTGCTCCCAACGTGGGCCGGAGGGGGAAGCAACACGCAGCTCCTCTGCGGGCCCGATTCCCCCCTCCTGCTCCCAACGTGGGCCGGAGGGGGAAGCAACACGCAGCTCCTCTGCGGGCCCGATTCCCCCCTCCTGCTCCCAACATGGGCCGGAGGGGGAAGCAACACGCAGCTCCTCTGCGGGCCCGCTCCCCCCCCCTTCCCTGCTCCCAACGCGGGGCGGAAGGGGAAGCAACATGCAGCTCCTCTGCGGGCCCGCTCCCCCCCCCTGCTCCCAACGTGGGCCGGAGGGGGAAGTAATAATTAAATAATTCAGGTCCTCCAGCCGCCTGCTTCTCACCGCTTCCCTCCGCGGCCAGCTTCTCGCGTCCCCCACGAGCTCACCTCCCGTGCCCTCCTCCCCCCCCTTCCCCCAGCCCGCGCCCCCAAGCCCACCTCCCGTCCCAGGCAGCTGCTGCAGGGATATCGGGGGCAGGAGGAGCAAGCGTCCGGCGGCAACCTGCACCCACCCGGGTCAAGGTAAGTCACTGTCACCCAAGTCACTGTCACCCACCCACCCAGTCACTGTCAAGTCACTGTCACCCACCCAGTCACTGTCACCCACCCACCCACTGTCACCCACCCACCCAGTCACTGTCACCCAGTCACTGTCAAGTCACTGTCACCCACCAACCCAGTCACTGTCACCCACCCAGTCACTGTCACCCACCACCCAGTCACTGTCACCCACCCAGTCACTGTCACCCACCCAGTCACTGTCACCCTGTCACTGTCACCCACCCACCCAGTCACTGTCAGTGTCACTGTCACCCACCCACCCAGTCACCCACCCAGTCACTGTGTCCCACCCTGTCACTGTGTCCCACCCAGTCACTCTTCCCACCCAGTCACTGTGTCCCACCCCGTCACTGTGCCAACCAGGTGACTTTCTAAAAGTATATAAGTAAACTCCTAACAGCCATTGCTGCTAGCAGCCATGCTTTTAAGCAGATATGCTTTTTAGTATATATGTTTCAAGTATTTATGAAGTTTAAAAAGGAAGTTCAAAAAGAAGTGGAAAAGTGGACAACACCTACTGCTTCTGATTCCTGCTTTTGATCTACGTTGGAAAAGAGGATATCATCTATCTAAGACTGCACATCTCAACACTTAACTATTGCTGTGATGCCGCCTTTATTTTTTATATTTGCTGCAACCGCACTTATTTTCAAATTATGCACTTCCTTCCACCAGTCTCCTTATGTCTCTAACTCTATTCATATATCTCCATCTCTCCTTTCTTCCCCACTTCTCAGTTCACATGAACTCCTTTCTTACCTGCGTCCTCTGTCACCACACAGCTATACCTCCTGCACGAAAACACACCCCTACAAATCATCCTCACACATCCTCTTTCTATCCATGCTTCTCCTCCTTGCTTCTGGGGATATCTCTCCCAATCCTGGTCCCTGCCTTATTTCTACTTGCTCTCGTCCTCGCCTCCCACATACAACTTCTACTCCTTCTGGTGTTAACCCCTCCAACCACATACCCATCCCCTGCCACCCTCCCTCCTCTCTCCCTTTCTCCTGTGCCCTTTGGAATGCTCGCTCCCTCTCTAACAAGTTCCTCTCTGTACATGACTTCTTTCTCTCTCACTCCCTGCTTCTCTTTGCTATAACTGAGACCTGGCTCACTCAGTCTGACTCTGCTCTGGAAGCTGCCCTCTCTTATGGTGGCCTTTCCTTCTCCCACACTCCGCGCCTTGATGGCAGGGGTGGAGGTGTGGGGCTCCTGCTCTCCTCTCTCTGCCGTTACCGAACTATTCCTATTCCCCCCTCTCTTGCCTTTCCCTCCTTTGAGGTTCACACTGTCCAGATCTTCTCTCCTCTCCCTGTTCATGTGGCGGTCATGTATCGCCCACCTACCTCTACTCATCCCCCTTCTGCCTTTCTCTCTCACTTTGAATCCTGGCTCTCTTTCTTCCTCTCCTCAGACTCCCCTGTTCTTCTCCTTGGGGACTTCAATTGCCACATTGATGACCCCTCTCTCCCTTGGGCTTCCCGCTTTCTTTCTCTAACCTCTTCTTTTGGCCTTCAACAGTGGACTGCAGCCAGCACCCACAAGGATGGCCACTACTTAGACCTGGTTTTCACTAAAAATTTCTCTCTCTCTGATTTCTCCATTTCCCCTTTTCCTCTCTCTGACCATCACCTCATCTCATTCTCTCTATCTCGCTTCTCAACTTCTCCACCTCCATCTACACCCCGGTTCTGCAGAAACCTGCGCTCTATTCACTTACCTGACTTTGAGTCCACGTTACACTCCTCCCTCTCCTCTCTCAGATCTGCTACAGACCCTGACAAACTGGTCAGGAACTACAACTCTGCCTTGTCCTCCTCTCTTGATCTACATGCCCCGCTTTCTCTCTGCCGCACTCGCCCTTTTAACCCTAGACCCTGGTTAAATTCCCACACGCGCATGCTGCGTTCCTCCACTCGTTCCTCTGAACGCCTCTGGAGGAAATCTCATACTCTCGCAGACTTCCTTCACTACAAATTTATGCTATCCTGTTTCAACTCTGCCCTCTCGCAAGCTAAACAAGCCTACTTTTCTTCACTAATCAACATGCACAAGTCTAACCCACGCCGACTGTTCTCTGTCTTTGATACTCTACTCAAACCACCCTCCGCTGCCTCTCCTTCCTCCATCTCCGCTCAGGACTTTGCTGACTATTTTAAGGAAAAGGTGGAATCCATACGTCAGAACATCCCCTCTGTTTCTTCCTCCCATCCTACACCTCTTCCTAACTCTCCTCCTGCCTTCCTTGACTCTTTTTCCACTGTCTCAGAGGAGGATGTGTCGCTGTTGATCGCCTCTTCTCCCTCTACCACTTGCCCTCTTGACCCCATTCCCTCCCATCTCCTAAAACCTCTTGCTCCTACTATAATCCCTACGCTCACGCACATTTTTAACTCCTCCCTCTGCTCTGGAACCTTTCCATCCTCCTTCAAACATGCAACAGTCATACCATTACTCAAAAACAGCAAGCTTGACCCTACCTGTCTTTCTAACTATCGGCCTGTCTCCCTCCTGCCTTTTGCCTCTAAACTCCTTGAACGTCTTGTATTCGCTCGCTTGCTCCATTTTCTCAACACCTATTCTCTCCTAGACCCTCTACAATCTGGCTTCCGCACTGCTCACTCCACGGAAACAGCCCTCACTAAAATAACTGACGACCTCCATGCTGCCAAAGACAGAGGTCATTACACTCTGCTCATATTACTCGACCTCTCTGCAGCATTTGACACCGTGGACCACCCTCTTCTCCTTCACATTCTCCATACTCTTGGCATTCGGAACAAAGCTCTATCCTGGATCTCATCCTACCTCTCCCATCGTACTTTCAGTGTCTCTTCTGCTAATACCTCCTCCTCCTCTATTGATCTCTCTGTGGGGGTACCCCAGGGCTCTGTCCTGGGACCTCTTCTCTTTTCTCTGTATACACTCTCTCTAGGTGACCTAATAACATCTTTTGGGTTTAATTATCACCTCTATGCTGACGACACACAAATATATTTCTCAACACCCGACCTTACACCTACTGTACAAACCAAAGTTTCTGAATGTCTCTCTGCTATATCATCCTGGATGGCCCTCCGCCGCCTTAAACTCAACATGGCTAAAACAGAGCTCCTCATACTTCCTCCCAAACCTGGCCCTACTACCTCCTTCCACATTACTGTTGGAACTACGATCATTCACCCAGTAGCCCAAGCACGCTGCCTTGGGGTCACACTCGACTCCTCTCTCACATTTGCCCCTCACATTCAAAACATTTCTAAAACCTGTCGCTTTTTCCTCCGCAATATAACAAAGATACGCCCTTTCCTCTGTTGCTCGACTGCTAAAACTCTGACTCAGGCCCTCATTCTCTCCCGTCTTGATTACTGTAACCTCCTGCTGTCCGGCCTTCCTGCCTCTCACCTGTCTCCCCTACAATCTATCCTTAACGCTGCTGCCAGAATCACTCTACTCTTTCCTAGATCTGTCTCAGCATCTCCCCTCATGAAATCCCTCTCCTGGCTTCCGATCAAATCCCGCATCTCACACTCCATTCTTCTCCTCACTTTTAAAGCTTTACACTCTTCTGCCCCTCCTTACATCTCAGCCCTAATTTCTCGTTATGCACCATCCAGACTCTTGCGTTCTTCTCAAGGATGTCTTCTTTCTACCCCCTTTGTATCTAAAGCCCTCTCCCGCCTTAAACCTTTTTCATTGACTGCCCCTCACCTCTGGAATGCCCTTCCCCTCAGTACCCGACTAGCACCCTCTCTATCCACCTTTAAGACCCACCTTAAGACACACTTGCTTAAAGAAGCATATGAATAGGACTGTGGCTATTCTGAACACATGGCACATAAAGCTTGGCACCCTGCAGATGCACTTACCAGAACTCCCTCCTACTGTCTCTGTACGTTCTCCCTACCTACCAATTAGACTGTAAGCTCCTCGGAGCCGGGACTCCTCTTCCTTAATGTCTAAAGCACTTATTACCATGATCTGTTATTTATATTACCTGTTATTTATTGGATTACCACATGTATTACTGCTGTGAAGCGCTATGTACATTAATGGCGCTATATAAATAAAGACATACAATACAATACAATACACTGTCACCCACCCAGTCACTGTCACCCACCCAGTCACTGTCACCCACCCACCCAGTCACTGTCATAGTCACTGTCACCCACCCAGTCACTGTCACCCACCCAGTCACTGTCACCCACCCAGTCACTGTAACCCACCCAGTCACTGTCACCCACCCAGTCACTGTCACCCACCTATCCACCCAGTCACTGTCACCCACCCAGTCACTGTCACCCACCCACCCAGTCACTGTCACCCACCCACCCAGTCACTGTCACCCACCCACCCAGTCACTGTGTCCCACCCAGTCACTGTCACCCACCCACCCAGTCACTGTGTCCCACCCAGTCACTGTCACCCAGTCACTGTCACCCACCCAAGGGGGGAGAGTGATGTGAGGTGCAAGGGGGGGAGAGTGATGTGAGGTGCAAGGGGGCAGAGGGATGTGAGCTGCAGGGGGGAGGGATGTGAGCTGCAGGGGGGAGGGATGTGAGCTGCAGGGGGTGGTGGGATGTGTGTGGTGTGTAGGGGGGTATTGTGTGTTTGATGTGGAGGGGTGTATTGTGTGTGGGTGAGGGGGAGAGATGGGGGTATGAGAGATAGATGGGGAGTATCGCAATGGTTGATAGTGTTGGGTTCTGGGGGAGATATGAGGATGATGATGATAGGTGCTGGAGGAGAGATGATGATGATGATGATTTTACCCGTGCGGCCCAATTTATTTTTCCTTGGAGAAGTTCGGCCCTTCGCACTTTACGAGTTGTGCAGGCCTGCCCTACATCATCACCATACACCAACATATATTTATTAAGTATCACTTGCATACTACCCCTGAAGCACAGTAGGAGTGCATCATCGCTCCACTTTGCATGCATCTGACAACAAAGTAATAATCACACACAAATAGAGTCAGATCTTTATTATAACAGTATGCTTAGATATGCAGTCATATACATTGGGATACTCACTGTGACCATCAACAGAACCTAGCATATCACAGCATACCAGAGGTTAACATATGACGTCATCTCTGGGGGCCCTATATATACCTGCCTAACTGCAGGGTATCCTTAGTGATACTAACCATTCGCCTTGAGAAAGCCTCTCACGAAACGCGCGCGTCGGCTCTTACCTTCACGTGCACGCGCAGATCAGTTACTGTCTCCGCATGATTCACTGAACCGCGAGGTGATGCGGTAGTCTGCCCGTGCCATGTATACAGGGTATTAGTGTCCCGACGGTCGCTTTTAACCTCCCTAAAGAGTGAATACAGGGTACATGCTCTGTGCAAATAAAGTACTGACTATTGTGCCTGCAGCAACACTGTAGCTGCGCTGCTGTGTTCGGATCCCTTCACAGCAGCAGTGAGGCTCCACCTTCCTGACAGCGCAACAGCCTAGCCTCCTGCTATATGCCAAACTTATGTCTTCCAAATCAGTGTCTCATCTACAGTTATTACTTAGGTCTGCCCCACGACCATAAGTCAGGGCACCTACCTCTGACATAGCCACACAGGTTATTGCAAGTTTACACACTCCTGCAGACTGGCACCCAGAGGGTCACCTGAGGTCACTTTGACACTGTTATGGACATATGAATTTGACTGCAGAGCCCAGCTGTTTGCATCACTGATATACATACTAGAATTGTTGTATACTGTATGTTATCAGTTACCACTGGTCACTTTGACTAAGTCTCACCAGGGTCTATTCAGTAATTACTCCTGTTACCTGTAGCCCCGTTACCTACCAGGGCACACCCAGAGTACTCACTCATTACACAGATCCACAACAGGACTTCTGTGTTGTTCTGATACCAGCGCTTTATTAAAACTGTCTGGTATATACATACCAAGTCTGATCCGGAGCCAACATGGCTATTAACTATTAGAGCAACGTACTGGAGGTAGGTTGATCCTATCATCCCTATTTTATATATATTGATATTAATAAAGATTATGTTTTAATCCAATCACTATCCTCCAGAGTGTGAACTTGAGTGCTATTTCGGGTTCCTTCTCTCCCTTTTCAATACTATAGGATAATGAAGAAAGATCCTGCGAGTGAATATATCATTCTTTTGAAAAGTCTATTGAATGATCCTTTAGCCAAATTTGTAATTACCAAGACAGAGTTTGAATTTTTGTATTCTGAATTTCCAAAGGCCCGATTTGCTATCATCTGCCTATGATGCATAAATCAGTAATTAATCCCCCTGGATGCCCGATCATTTCGGGAATCCAATCATTGACTGCAAACCTCTCACAATATGTAGACTTTTTCCTCCAGATGTATGTTGGAACCTTGCCATCCTACTTGAAGGATACGTCATCTGTTCTGCGACGGAGCTATCAGGCAGCAGCCAGCTGTATGCGGGAGAGCTGACAGGACACAGAATGGAGGCGGCGGGGTGAGCCACGGCAATATCCAATCCACACTTCTTTCACTATTATGTGATACATACTTTTTTAATAATATTTTATTGTAAGTGCGCATTTTTATAACCTACTTAAAATACCAACCTATAAATCATTGATCTGCACCATGTATATGTTCTTTTGTTTTCGCATTTAACCATCACACTGAACACCTGAGGTGAAGTGTATCAATGCCAGGATAGAGGAGATAACACTTATTCAATCTACGAGCTGTTGCCCATATACCACTTTCATCTTGTGAGTAGGCTACACATACAAGCCAAGACATTCTGTGAACTTACCCACACAAAGTTTTCCATCTGCACTTAGATTGCTGTTTTCTGTTGTTTTTTTTCAACATGCTCGCCCTGGGTTCCGAGAAAAGTATCTACCTTCTGGGGACCAGTGAAGACAGTCCCTGCAAGAGGGTTTGAGCAGGGAGTTACAACATATAATTTATCACGCCATTTGGCAATATACACTTGTTCACTTAAATCACTTTCACGTTTGGTATTGGATTTTTATTATATCACTTTATTATTAGTGATCACTTTCAGTGTTTAGCGCCTTGATCTGCACCATCACTCTGTCACAAAAGCCAGATCATCCCTCTAAATTTCTTCTTTGAAAAAACATTCATTGATATGCAGTATTAAGTCGTCGACGACGACGATGACGGTGATGAAATAGTTGATACATTCTGTATGCATGAATGCCCAATAAATGACCCAGGTGTTGTCAGTATGAAGTAGAGAGATTAATACATTCAGAGTACACTTTTAAAAACTGATTCAAATTCAGATTCAAAAACAGAATGAAATACTTTTTGCTTCATTTCGAAGAGATTGCGTAAATTCGATGGATAAACTATTTGATTCTGTCCAGGCAGTGTTGGAAATGCATAATTGGTTCAAAGTACATTTTTATTTGCATTGATACACATTGAACTATGTTTTCAAGGACTACTAGAGTGATTTAAGGCAGGGGTGCACAAACTGGGGGTGCATGATTGTCTCTGGGGGGCGCAGGGTTTACAGAGGCCTCACGCGCTTCCCGAAGGCACTTAAATTAAATGCAGAGGAAGCAGCGAAGGCCTCTGTAAACTGCACTTAACTTGATTCAGATGGCTTCTGGAGACGCGTTGCCATGGCAACGCGGGGTCAAATGACGCCACGGGTCATGTGACGCTGCGTTGCTTTGGCAACTTGACGTCATGACGCTCAGATTGCCGGAACCAAGGAAAGGGGTGAACACGTGGAGAGGGGGACAGTCGGCAGGGGGGCACAGGAGAAAAAGATTGTGCTCTCCTGATTTAAGGTATAGTATGTTTTAGAATATTTATATATACAGTATATTCAAAATATATCAGATGCGTAGAGATGGATTGGTTAATTATATTATTTCTATTTATGCAGCCATAATGTTTGGTTTTGACACTAAAACCCAAGATAATTATATAACATTCGGTGCAAAGTAGAAATTATCTTAAATAGATAGTCCATGTGACTGAGGGACTGATAATGAAGAAAAGAAAATGAAAAGAAAATGTTAGTAAGTGAAAAAGTCGTGAATATATTGCAAGAAGAAATAGAAAATGTCGATATGGTCTACATCATCAATGCATGTTGCCCTTGAAAAGTTATTGTTCCCTTACAATGTTGCTAGTGATTCAAGCGTCTAGGAAAGATCCCATCTGAGTGTGCTTGTTTTGTCCTTGCATCTCTGCGTCTCTGCCTCTGTGACCCCACAAATCAGTCACCTCTTCCCATCACTCACACTACTCACAGCTGGTGCTGATGTCTGTGCCTCTCTGCTGGAGAAACGTCCGTCCTTCACCTCTGGCTGTACAGCGCATCCAATCTCCACTTTGGCTCCCAGGTACTGGTAGGGCGTTCATGATGGTAAGACAGATCCTGTCAAGTCTCCTGTGCTGCTCAGTCTCAGAATTTTCACACCTCAGCATCTCCGCTGAGTTGACCGTCGCCTCTAACCGTGGATCACGTTCCTCCGCTGCTCCAAATCCAAGCTGGCAGTGAGATCAACTAACTGCGGGAAATTTTTGATCGGAGTATAGGCAGAGTGTATGCAGAGTGAGATCAGAAAATAATGATGAAGTCCAGAGTGTGTAGAATTATTATTTGCTGATTTCGGTTTTGATTTTGTGGGGATGTCTTTTTCACCTTAATATAGTTTATACCAGCCGGTGTCTCTAGGGTTATAGTGAAAACATTTTTTTTTCATCAGAACCTATGTGATCAGTCCTTTTAAGTGCAATGTGCTATACTACTAGACTTATTGTCAGCTCTGCACTTTTTCTGGTTAATAATTATAGGAAGGCATGTCAGGCAGTAACGGTTACCTCAGGTTATTTTAAGTTTATATTGTGTCAAATTTTTTGGTGATATTGGTTAAATACATATTTGTATATTTGGATATGCTAGAGTGCTTATTTTGGTCTTCTGTTTGTTTTTTGTCCTCATACATCTTCAGCCCTATTGCACCATTAGGGAGTATTTATTATTTTTTTCACTTTGTGTTCCCTGATTATAGCATCTGTTAATTTAGCAGTCTGTTGCAGGTATTTCCTTTGTGTGCATATTTTTTTTAACCTTTTTGAGGTGTTTCTATACCTACAGATGCAGCAGCCGTTATTCGAACATTTCAGAGAGCCGTTTTCATGTTCTCTGCTGTATTCCACGCGGCATTCACGCTGCCAATCACACCAGGCACACCTGTGTTTACCGCGGTTGATTTGTTTGAATTTCATGGATTCTGATTTCTTTGGGTGCAATTTTTCGCGTATCCATGGCAGAAATTAATGAATTGTAATGTGTACAGTACTGTGCTACAAAAATAAAGGGATGTGGGGAATGGGGAGGGAAGGAAGTGGGGAATGGACTGGGCGCTCCCAAATAAACCAATAATGTTGTTAGGAATACAACTTATATACACAAATATAACACCAATAGTGAATAAGTGAAAGTGTAAAATGAGCAGCTCAACTTCCTCTGATGGGACAGTTCCAGATCCCAGGATGGTAGATTTATGTTGCTTGGAGATGAGGAGGAGCGCAGGAAAGTGTGGTAATATATGTAAGAAAAAAATAACATATATAGTGCAGATTGTAATACACTGTACAGATGGATAGAATCTATAAAATAGAACTCCCAAAAATCGCAGAAAATATCACATGTCAGAGATCCTTCTCTCTCTGACTGGAGCCCTTTAGACAGTAATTGCCGGGATGTGCCTCAGTGCACGGGTATGCAAGAATAAAGAAAAAGTCACAATAGTGCATACTATTCCAACATTGTATATTTCACACAATTAACAAGAGTATATCACACTCACATTTGCCATGTTAAAATCGGGTGGGAGAGAGAACCGTTGCTCGTTTTTTGGTGCAGATGCAGGCAGCTTCACAGCATCTTGGAATCTCTTACTGTGACTTCCGCATACGTCACAGCCGTCGCGTCACTTCCGCTATCGCGTCACGGCTAAGGGCGGAAGTTCCCACTGGACGAGACCTCTGCCTGGATTCTGCCAGTCTTTCAGAACAGGTTCCCTCACTGCAAACTCTATGCGTTTCGCCAGATGCTTCGTCAGGAGTTATGATTAGATGGGAGATACCTCTATGCTATTTATAGGCCCATCAATTAAGAGATATAACAATTTTAACCCCCTCAGCGCTCACACATAGCGCGAGGTGAAAAAAAACCAGTGTGTTTACAAAACGACATATACACAGAACAATCATCTTTATTAAACATAGATCAATAATTGCTAAGTTTAAAATCAATATATATCTATATAATATATAATAAAACATTGCCTAAGCATATCTAATATAATTAATCTAAATTGAAATAGGTATAAATATAAAAATATATATATATAAAATTGAAGTAATAGCAGGCTAGAGGAAGAGAAGAGATAAGAGATAATTACTGGTAAAATAATGACAATACAGATATCCATTTCATTCAAGGATGCATGATTAGATCATCCCAGGTATATTCATAGCGAACACTTATTTAAGGTATTAATTTATTTAAAATTCATTTAAAAACTAAGTGATTAATAAAAATTAAGTGATTAATAAAAAATGGAAACTAGATTTAAAAACTATAAAAACTAAAGATACTTAAGATAAAAGTTTAAGATAAAAACTTAAGATAGAAAGGCACCAATATCAATATCTACATTAAGACCTCGGGGGGCAAGCGTCTGCATTTTGTGTATCCAATACGTCTCTCTTTTGGCTAAACTATTATTTCAGTTGCCCCCTCTCCAATGTCTGGCTACCTGTTCTATACCCATGTACTTAAGTGATTTGGGGTCAGAGTTATGGAAATGTAAAAAATGCTTCGATAGATTGTGTGTAATTAGGCCTTTCTTAATATTTCTTATATTCTCCAAAATTCTGATGTTTAATGGTCTAGAGGTGCGACCTATGTACTGCAATCCGCACGAACATTGTAGTAGATAAATAATAAAATCGGATTTACAATTAATATAATGTTCTACTTTAAAATGTTCGCCTGTTGTCTTGCATTCAAAATTCAATTTATCTGTCATTTTATATTTGCAAGCAGTACATGAGTAGCATCCAAAAAAACCAGCAGGTTTTTCTAGCCATGTACTTGGTTTATCTTTAGGAGTAACCTTAAATGTTGTTGGTGCCAGTTTGCTTTTAAGATTTGGTGCTCGTTTAAATAAAACATTGGGGGTATCAGGAATGTGATCTTTGAGAATGGGGTCGCAGAAATTAATGAATTGTAATGTGTACAGTACTGTGCTACGTTGTCAATTTGCAGGAGTTAAAAATACAGAACACTAAAATGCCATTTTCTGCACTCGATAAAACAAGTCAACACGCGCCTTAAGGCGGTAAGGTTGGAAGAAATCACGTGCCATGACATGGGTACACCGAGGTATACAAAGCGTGAAATGTTCAAATAACGGCCACTGCATCTGTAGTACGGCTGCTTATAGTATATCTATGGATTTTTCCATTAGTGAGCAAAGGTGGAAGGAAAGTGCAGAGCAGGTTTTTCAAACTATTCCTACAGATTAAGATTTATTTACAGAAGTAATTTGTCCGTTGAACAAACGTGTTGACGCGTTTCACATTACAGTATGTACAGTTTGAAAGGACTGTTCAAATAAGACTGAAAGACATCAAAAGTGCTAGGTCACATAGAAAAAAAGAACAAAGCCAAGAGGAGACAAAAAAACAAGAGGCGGAGAACGTTTAGAAGGTAATAGTCAGCCAACAGATAATACAGTGAATGATAGAACAGCACAAGCTAAAGAATTGAAATTCATTTTAGAAAAACGAATAAAGACCTGGTGGTACACCGAGGTATACAAAGCGTGAAATGTTCGAATAACGGCCACTGCATCTGTAGCACGGCTGCTTATAGTATATCTATGGATTTTTCCATTAGTGAGCAAAGGTGGAAGGAAAGTGCAGAGCAGGTTTTTCAAACTATTCCTACAGTATAGGTAATAGTCAGCCAACAGATAGTACAGTGAATGATAGAACAGCACAAGCTAAAGAATTGAAATTCATTTTAGAAAAACGAATAAAGACCTGGTGGAATAAGACATCCCTAGATAAATATCTTGCAGAGCATTTGATTCCTAGGGGAATCAGGATACAGGTGTTTCCTTCTTTTGAGTTCTTAGATTCAAATCTCAAAACAGAGTGGGAATATGCTTTAAATGTTTTGTCATCTGAGCTTATGAAAATCTTGATACAGCATGATCAGGCCATTATAACTTATATTAATTTCAAGATTGATGCCATTAAATTGTCACTGGATACAAATGTCAGTAGTCTAATCATCTAATTGGAATTATATCTTGTCAAATACGAACAGGACATGCCGAATTTAAAAGGAAAAAATTTCAACGTGGTTTACAAGATTTCCATTCTAATACAGCTTATAAGTGAACCCACAGTAGAAGTGTTAACCAATGGAGGAAATTTACTAGCATACAATCAAATGTAGGGAACATCAACTCTGATTTTACAACCTCCGAAGTGGACTCATTGGATGGGGAGCCCGGGTCTACTAATGCAAGAGAATTCTCTACTGCCTCTTTTTTAGGAGTAAGCCAACAGCAGGCAGAGCACGGATGAGGAGGGGAAGAAAGAACATTAAGAGACAGAAATCAATGGGCATAGAAGAACGAGAACAAACAGAAGCCCAAACAAGGGGAAAAAAAGATCCGACACTAATAAATCAGATATTATTCTGACTGTAAACCAAATTTCTGTCTTGAAATATGGACTCTTCTTCTCTCCTACTAAATTACAGAATAATTTACTTGGATCAAAGATCTTCATTTATTTTGCAGGAAATTACTGCTTCATAAATTTTATGAACATACATAACCAACAAGCTCTGAGAAACCCCAAACATTACCACATAATATATATACTGTATATGTATATAAGTGTCAAAAGGAGTGCTAGTTGGCGTGGCTAAATGTATACAACAAAAAACAAACAAAGACATGTTTATCACATTGGAAGTAGCTTTGGGCATCTTTGTTTGTTTTTTGTTTCATAAATGTTATGCCAAGAATCAGGACCCACTGGACACAGGAACAGCAGCGAATACAGAGGTCCAGTGGAATACCCACGAATTGGAGGCCCTGGGTGTTTTAACTATGCATATTGAAGATCAAGTATCCGATTCCCCTATTACCCGTGCTTCTGTGGTTTTCCATGTGGTTAAGTCCAGATCTAAGTTTTGTCCACCAATTCAAACTTGTTCACAGGTTGAGGTCTATTGTGATTTAGTTACAAGGGACATTCTATCTATGCCCAAAACGTATGGGCCCAATAACCTGACAAAGGAAGAATGAGTAGTCTTAGAAAATTGCGTACTACAGTATGTCTAATGTCCAAATTAAGCCACCGGACAAAGGTGTCCTGTCTTGCAACTAAATGTCTTGATGACTCAATAAAAATTTGTACTTTTTGTTACTTGGGTTCTCCCTTTGCTCCTACCGGATCGTGCACTCCTCACATCTTCTGCATATCGGACAAAGGTGGGAAATATAGTCATCTGGCCACAACAAATGTACAATAAAGAAGCTTTGCGTCAGCTAAAGGATTGTGGCTGCTATAAAGAATTACCCGGAGACCCGACAGTGAAATATAAACATCTTCTTGATCGTTGCTTTTGCCTCCACAATATTACAAAGATATGCCCTTTCCTCTGTTACTCAACTGCTAAAACTTTGACTCAGGCCCTCATTTTCTCCTGTCTTGATTACTGTAACCTCATGCTGTCTGGCCTACCTGCCTCTCACCTGTCTCCCCTACAATCTACCCTTAACGCAGCTGTAAGAATCACTCTACTCTTTCCTAAATCTGTCTCAGTGTCTCCCCTGATTAAATCCCTCTCCTGGCTTCCTATCAAATCCTTTATCACACACTCAATTCTCCTCCAGACTTTTAAAGCTTTACACTCTTCTGCTCCTCCTTACATCTTAGCCCTAATTTCTCGCTATGCACATCCCGACTCTTGCGTTCTGCTCAAGGATGTCTTCTCTCTACCCCTTTGTATCTAAAGCCCTCTCCCGTCTTAAACCTCTCACTGACTGCCCCACACCTCTGGAATGCCCTTCCTCTCTATACCCGACTAGCACCTCTCAATCCACCTTTAAGAACCACCTTAAGACACACTTGCTTAAAGAACCATAGGAGTAGCTCTGTGGCTAATACTATACACGATACATAATGCTTGGCCCCCTTGCAGATGCACTTACCAGAATGCCCTCCTACTGTCTCTGTATGTTCTACCTACCAATTCGATTGTAAGCTCTTCGGAGCAGGGACTCCTCTTCCACAATGTTATTTTTACGTCCAATGCACTTATTCTCATGATGTGTTATTTGTAGTTACTTGTTATTTATATAATTGTCAAGTGTATTACTACTGTGAAGCACTATGTACATTAATGGCGCTATATAAATAAAGTCATACATACATCGTTTGGTGAGTGATGCCATTTCATCAGGTATAATTACCAAAAAGTGCGGTGAGGGTCTTTTATCACCCCACCCAATTGTTCCCACATTTTATATCAAACCCAAGGTACATAAGAACCTCTCCCATCCCCCTGGAAGACCAATAGTGTCTGGTATAGGAGGACTATGTGAACCAATTTGCAGTTTTTTAGATAAGTATTTGAAACCTTTGGTTGAGACATTGCTCTCACACTTGAGGGATACCACCGATGTCCACCAGAGACTCAACCAGATTGCCCTTGATGGAGGTACCATGCTATCCACTTGTGACGTTGAGTCACTCTCTCTCAGCATCCATCATTCTGATGGATTAGTGGTAGCACGGTACTTTCTATCAATGGGTAGTCTGGATGAGTCTCATATTTTTTAATGGATCTTCTTGAGTTTGTATTAACACACAATTATTTTGTTTTTAATAACAAATTTTATTTACAGACTACAGGTACGGCAATGGGAGCAACATGCGCCTCCTCCTGTGCCAACCTATTCCTGGGGAGAGGGAAACTATATTCCAGGATGGGAACATTTTGGGTGTGGAGGATGTGTTGTTGAGGTTCATTGATGACATTTGCATACTTTGGGGTGGATCTATTTTAGATGTACACCTCTTCGTTGATGGCCTCAACCACAACAACCAGAACATCAAACTCACCACTAAGGCCAGCATTACTAGCGTCAACTTTTTGAATCTTTAAATTAGTATAGATGGTGAAGGGGGCATCATGACAGACATACACCGTAAAAGTACTGCGACTAATGCGGTATTACATGCACTGAGTGCTCATCCAGCACATCAGATACGGGGTGTCCCTAGATCAGAGTTGTTACGACTTAAAAGAAATTGTTCCACCAAATCTATATTTGAAACAAAATCTAATGAATTATCATCTCGCTTTCAGGACAGAGGCTATAGCCATTCAGCGATTAGAAGTGCGAGACATAAGAGCCGCTCTCAGTCATGTGATACACTTCTCATCCCCAAGGCTAAATTGACTGATAAGTTGGAATCACAAGTATGGTTTATTGGGACCTATAACAGGAACTGAATGAACTAAAGTATAAGAGGATATTCCAGAAGCACAGTATGTCCTCCGAACTAATCCTTATCGGTACAAGTTGTTTGGGGATTGTGTTGATTAGGTCAGTAGGAGATCTCAAAATCTCCATGACATGTTAGTGCATAGCCACTATAATCGCTAATAAGCCAGCACATTTCCTTTCTAATGTAAGGCTAAGGCCCCGCTGCCTCAGACCACGCGCCCGCACTGCAGATAGGCGGTGCGTGGAGAGGCACTTGACCACTATATGCGGTCTATAGGGAGAGGGAGCTGGAGCGGGGGGGGGCGTGACCAATATGGGTCGGGTGGGCGGGGTGTTATGACGTGGGGGGCGGGACCATTACCCACAGGCACACACATGGAAACCCCTCTGCCTTGTTGCTTCTCCCCCCCTCCCACGCAGGATGGCATGGGACATGGATTTATATGAACCCCTATGATGCCAGGGAAACCAGCAACACCTTGCTCTGCATGTCCTTATTTCTTTTCAAAGCAGTGAATAGGGCTACATTTTGTGCTTGCCAAATATATACCCTGTGTGTCTCCTACCTGTCGCTGTGAAAATGATATGGTGTATATGGATGTTTTAATTATTTGAGCCCTGGTGACTGTGTGTATTTAAGCATGAGATTTCTCTCTCTCCCACACACATGAGAAAAGAAAGAGGCTCGTTAAAAGTGCATGTTGCTTCTCTCCCTCCCCCCTCTCCTCCCCCGCTCTCCTCCCCCGGGAGAAAAGCTCAGCAGCCGAAGTTGGCCGCAACCTCCCTAGCTCACGCAGCCTGAAACGGGCACCGGAGGGAGGGGAGGTGAAGCAGGGAGGGGGGGGGGGAATGTTGCCATGCTGCACAGAGGATAGTACAGATTTCGAACAACACAAACTCCCATAGCTCGAGACAGCTCCCCTCCTCCCCATCTCATTGGCTCCCTGACGCACCATGTGACACTTCGCCGCTTGGGATCACGATCCTCTTGAATCCCCTGCTGTCTGACGCGTCACAGTGCACAGCGAGTCTTGCAGAGAGGAGGGACTGGGGCCAGCTCGGGAGGAACACATGTCTGGTGAGTGACGCGCACGCGGCCGTGTGCGCTGCGGGACCCAGGCCTTAGGATACAAGGCTTTACTCCATGTAAAGGGTGCTCTGCATGTAAATTTATGGTGGCTAAAACGGATTTTTATAATTCAAGTAAAGATTGTAAATACAACATTAGGAGAACATTAAACTGTAAATCCAAGGCAGTGATAAACTATCTTGTTTGTTCCTGCGACAAGATCTATATTGGGATGACAACAAGGGAACTATGTTTCGGCGTGTTAGCATATGTCAGGAATATACGCAGTTCCTCGCGTGATCTTGCCGCAGGATGCAAACTAACATCAGTTGCCAAACACTTTCACCTCAAACATAACTCGGACCCTACTATCCTAAAGGCATTCGCTATTGATCAGTTATCTTTTGGGATCAGAGGTGTTGATCTTGAGAATGCCTTACTCAAGTGTGAATGCAGATGGATTATACAACCAGGAACACTTCTGCCTCATGGGCTGAATGAATATAAATACCTGACAGAACATATTCCGGCAGAAACCCTTGAAAAAGCTCCATATATGGTGAAACGTACGTTGGGGTAGTTCGTGTGTCTCCTTAGGTACCCTGAGGTCTGACTGTCCTGACTGTATGCTCATTGAGACCGGAGTAACCTGTTACCTGTTGTCTGCTGCTTATTGCAGTGCATTTTGTAAACTGCCGGTGTCTTGCTGGGACCAGAGGATCTTGTGCTCTGTCAACTGCCAGCTGCGGTAGACCGCTCTACAATTCATCAGCTAACGGTGTCCGTGGGTTCAGGAGAGGAAGCTCTTCGCCATGTTTTCAGCGTTTTCTGCCTTCCAGCACACATAATTGTGCTATCTATACAAGTCATTACAGTTAATCAACTGGAAATTTTACTGATCTTGGGTCC
Organism: Ascaphus truei; assembly: GCF_040206685.1. Classification (NCBI taxonomy): domain Eukaryota; kingdom Metazoa; phylum Chordata; class Amphibia; order Anura; family Ascaphidae; genus Ascaphus; species Ascaphus truei. The sequence continues at coordinate 47,801,022 of NC_134487.1, read as the reverse complement.
GGATTGGGACTTGTTAACTTATGTTTACAGCATGTTGGCAGTTATGTATTGATATTGAACTCACTAAGTCATATTTTTCTGTGATCTACTTTATATTAGGGTGTTACATCTTGTTTACCATTTTATTCATCCCCTACAAGGGTTAATATCTACATCACATAACCTCCTACATTCTTTATTATTAGGTGTGGTTTTGTGGGGATGTCTTGTTCACCTTAATATAGTTTAAACTGGCCGGTGTCTCTAGGGTTATAGTGAAAAAAATATTTTTCACCAGAACCTATGTGATCAGTCCTGTTAAGTGCAGTGTACTAACCTACTAGACTTATTGTCAGCTCTGCACTTTTTCTGGTTAATAATTCTAGGAAGGCATGACAGGCAGTAACGGTTTCCTCAGGTTATTTTAACTTTATGTTGTGTCAATGTTTTCGGTGATATTGCTTGAATAAATGTTTACATTTTTGAATATGCTAGAGTGCTTATTTCGGGCTTCTGTTTGTTTTTTTTGTCCTGATATATCTTCAGCCCTATAGCACCATTAAGGGGTATTAATTATATTTTTCACTTTGTGTCCCCTGATTATAGCATCCGTTAATTTAGCAGTCTGTTGCAGGTACAGCTCAACCCCAATATAGCGTTATCCGCTAATTCCCATGTGGGAATTGAACATGAATACGTTTTATATAATACACATGCAGGAATCAAACCCAGCATCTTTCATATGCTAGTACCTACCTGCTATGCCACAGGATTGGTGTGATGACTATGTAAATACAGTGGACTAACTATATGTTACGTTTGTTTTTAGGGTATGTGACATCACACAAACTCTGTGCCTTGCAGGTAGAGAATTGATACTAGCATATGTAAAGTCCTGGGTTTGTTTCCTGTATGATATGCTATAATTTATACATTATTTTATTTTTATTTTAATTATAATGTATAATTTATAAATTATTATTTTATAATTTATAAATTAATATAGAAAATAATAATTGATAAAATATACCATTTCATACCATATCATACAGGAATCAAACCCAGGACCTTTCAAATGCTAGTACCAATTCTGTACCTGCAAGCCAAAGGGTTTGTGTGATGTCACAGACTCTAAAAGCAGTCCACTGCACTGTGCTGTAGATGTTAAGTATATTTATAGAGTCTGTTTCACCCCACCAATCCTGTGGCGTAGCAGGTAGAGTATTGATAGTAGCATATGAAACGTCCTGGGTTCAATTCCTGAATGTGTATTATATCAATAATATCAATTATATCAATTGTATTATATCAAATGTATTCATGTTCAATTCGCGTGCGTGTGCGTGTGCGTGTGTGTGTGTGATGCAGAAAAATAATTAAGTAAAGTTAAGTCCTCATACAGCAAAATTTTATAACGCGATGCCGGTTATAAAGCATCTGTAGTCACAATAAGGAATACATGACTCTCTCCCCTTCACCACAGTATGTACCATAAGCAGTGGTTGACAAATCACAAAAAAAATCTACTCGCCACCTAGTACCAAACGTGTGCTGCTTGGGCCAATTTTTACTCGCCCGGGGGTTAAATCTACTCGCCCGGGGCGAGCAAATGTATAGGTTTGTCGAACACTGACCATAAGCATGTAGCAGCATGTCTATTACTTACTGATATCCAGTCATGTGGAGACCGTTCACACCAGGAGCCTGATACTCCTTCAAATTTCTGCTATACACAACCCATGCGCACGTGCACGCAAGTGGTTACACAGGGAAATGGACTGAGTGCTAGCTGTAAAGCCACAAGCAGCGGCTCTAAATGTGTACTAATGTATGTGTCTACTGTGCATATTCCTCCACCCCTCCACCCCTGTAGCACTATCAGAACTACACCATGGACAGAAGCCAGGTACATAGGGAGCAGGGAAAAGCAGGGAAAAGCAAGGGAGTCCATGTAGACATAAACGATGGTAAATTCAGAATAGTCCCCAATAAAGGAAGAATAATCTGAATAACAATACAAATGGGAGGATGGTACAAATATATAAATCAATATCTAAGTGTCTGAAAAACAAGTAGCTAGCCATACTGTACATGCCAAAAAATAAGGTAATCACCTATACATTAATCCCCTTGAATAAAATCAACATGATAAACATACAGTATTAAAAAACCCGAGTGATAATCCCATCCACGTCACAAGAAATTGCATGTTAAAGTTCATACACCATGAAAACATGAAAAACTGAATGTGAAAATGAAACCAATAAAAAATAAAACAGCAGAACCGTTTCAAGGAAGGATAAGGGATCCTAACAACGTAAGCCTGAAAGGTACCCAGTACAACACTATTGTCTGTCGAGGTCCAATCAACCCAGTCCTCGTGAACCCCATCACTAACTATCTGTTGCGTTACTGTTTGACAGGAATCTTATTCACTCACCCATGTATGTCACTATCTATATGGACCTCCGAGGTGGCCCCACACCTACCATCTACACATTCCCAAAGTGAGGGGCAATCTGTTGTGCCAGACCAGAGGTAACCATCAATCAAAAGGGCAACATGTAGTATTGAAAACTCCCAATGGATGACCTTTAGAGTATGGAGATACAGGGACAAGTTAAAACGAACCAATATACCAGCACTACCAAGTCTGAGTAGAAAAGTGTCCTACAGCACCTATCACTCACCCTGCATGCCGCTCTCTCGTCCATGGTAAATGTCTATCTCTGGCCACGTTGTGACCTACAGGGAATAAATCACACTATATTAGTGAGGTCATATTCCCTGTTCAGGCCTCCTGGATATAATGTACTGTACTCAGCTCCCGAATCCAAAATGCTTCCCTCTTTCTGAGCACACGTGCCCTGTTGCTACCTCGTCGAGGTTTAGGAATCACCTCTATTATCTGGAACTGTAACTGGCTTACACTGTGCCCAGCTTGTAGGAAATCTGCAGACATGGGTTTGTCCAACACCTTACAACGTATAGTAGATTTGTGTTGATGATTCGTTCATGCGCATGGGTTGTGTATAGCAGAAACTTGAAGGAGTATCAGGCTCCCGGTATGGACAGTCTCCGCATGACTGGATATCAGTAAGTAATAGACATGCTGCTACTGTAGTGCCGACGAGTATTCTAAAACAAATCTGGGGCAATCACCAGCAAGACCTATAGCTAAAACTAAGTACACCCTTACTGCTTCCATAGGAATTAAGATGCTAAGTAGCAGACAGGTGCTGCTAATCAAATGCCCTTGTTTAATTGATCATCAGCAATTGTGACCACCTCTATAATAGCCGAAGTACTTAGCAGTTTGCTGGTCTGGAGCATTAAGGTGTGTGTTAACACAATGTCAAGGAGGAAAGACATCAGCAATGATCTTAGAGGAGCAATTGTTGCTGCCCATCAATCTGGGAAGGGTTATAAGGCCATTTCCAAACAATTTAAAGTCCATCATTCTACAGTGAGAAATATTATTCAAAAGTGGAAAACATTCAAGACAATTGCCAATCTTCCCAGGTGTGGACGTCCCAGCAAATTAACCCCAAGGTCAGACGGTGCAATGCTCAGAGAAATTGCAAAAAAAAACAAGAGTTACATCTCAGACTCTACAGGCCTCAGTTAGCATGTTAAATGTTAAAGTTCATGTCAGTACAATTAGAAAAAGTCTGAACAAGTATGGTTTGTTTGGAAGGGTTGCCAGGGAAAGCCTCTTCTCTCTAAAAAGAACATGGCAGCACATCTTAGGTTTGCAAAGTTGCATCTGAACAAACCATAAGACTTCTGGAACAATGTCCTTTGGACAGACGAGACCAAAGTGGAGATGTTTGGCCATAATGCACAGCGCCACATTTGGCGAAAACCAAATACAGCATATCAGCACAAACCCCTCATACCAACTGTTAAGCACGGTGGTGGAGGGGTGATGATTTGGGCTTGTTTTGCAGCCACAGGACCTGGGAACCTTGCAGTCATTAAGTCGACCATGAACTCCTCTGTATACCAAAGTATTCTAGAGTCAAATGTGAGGCCATCTGTCTGACAGCTAAAGCTTGGCCGAAATTGGGTCATGCAACAGGACAATAATCCCAAGCATACCAGAAAATCTACAACAGAATGGCTGGAAAAGGAAAAGAATCAAGCTGTTGCAATGGCCCAGGTGAGAGACTGATAAAGTCATACAGAAAACGATTACTTCAAGTTATTGTTGCTAAAGGAGTTTCAACAAGCTATTGAATCATAAGGTGTACTTAGTTTTTCACACATGGCTTCTCCATTTTGGCTTTATTTTTGTTAAATAAATCATGACACTGTGTAATATGTCATGTGTTGTTGTTCATCTGAGGTTGTATTTACCTAATGTTAAGACCTGCTATGGAACAGATGACTGTTATTAGGTCCTGATATGTAAAATCATAGAATTCAAAGAGGGTGTACTTTCTTTTTCATACCACTGTATATATACACTATTTTCTCAGACGGTTTTCATTACCCTTTGTACTAGAAAGCACAAACAAGATGAGACATTATTGTCCCCATTTCACCTCTGTGGCTGTGTGATGTTGCCATGAGTGAGTATGTGCAAGGGACCTAAACAACAACATATGCCAGGAATTCAATATACTGTAAATGTAGTTGTTGTACAAAAACACAATCAACATAATTGTTGAATATAAATATTACCTAAAATATTACAGTAAGTAAGCAATATGTACAGTAGGTGCACTTCTTGAATATACTACTCACTTGGGTTCTGACTACAGTCATGTTTATGCAGTAAGGATGTCTCTGTGCAGTAGTGATGCCTCATTGAGCACATACAGTACTGTATTTGGGGCATCATAAATTGTGCCCCTGGCATAAAAGGTCATTGTATTAGAAAAAATATCAGGCTTAGATAGGGAATATGTAATGAGGACACTCTGGCTTTAATTGCATATTTTCTAGGTGAACAAGGTATATGTGCCATCTGAGTGCACATTCCACACATACTGTAGTTGATTGATGTAAAGGCTTTTGTAGGTACAGCTTTGTTTTCTATTTATCCTGATTTTACTTTGTCAAAAAGAACTGTTACCATATTTAGTGTAATATTTTTCTCATTCTGGACTCCAGATGCTGTAAGCAACTTTTATACACACGATGTATTTGATTTAATTAGTTTCAGTCTGATAAAAAAAGATCAATCATTTGAAGCTACTGTACATGTGTAATTGTGCTGCAAACGTAACAAGGAATTTGGTAATGGATGTAAACAGGCTTCATATTTTGCAGGTGGAATCCAGTGACTCATGCATAGCACAAAGAAGACTTACACAGTAGTTGCTTATTCTAAAACTATGAGGACTCCTATGCAAAATATTGTGACAATGTTTTAAGATTTGGTGCACTAAAATCACTATATTCAATGAGAATTATAAAGAAGCGTTTAATGTATTTATAGTTTGTATATTTAAAGAATGATATTTATGTGTGCTATTCTCATAGTAATTAATTGTAAAAGCCTAATTCGCTCACATCTTGCCCTGTTTAGCTACTGCAACCTTCTCCTCGCTAGCATTCCCCTTGTCTGCCTGTTCTAACTCCAATCCATTAAAATTGCTCCTTCCAGACTGAAACACACAGGACCCCAAGAAGCTAATTTTGGGAACCCCTGAACCCCCACAAAATATATATATATATATATATATATATATATATATATATATATATATATATATATGAGTGTCAAAAAGGAGTGCTACTGAGCTTGGTGGATGAATAAAACAAAGAACAAAAAAGCCCAATGCCACTTCCAATATGACAAAAATACACAGTAAAATACTATATATTCTCTTGAAAAAGGGTAATTTAGTTTAACTCTTTGGCCATAGCGTAGTAAGCCTGTGAGCCACATCAATGCAGACCTTGCTCACAGGTCCTAACACTACCAGATAAAATACTAATACACCTATACTAGGATTCAAATTCTCATTTACCTCTATTAGGAGGGAGAAGGACAAACATTGGATCCATAACCAGTAAAATGAAAGAGACCTGCTTACTAGGGCAGTAGGGAGCGGTGAGCTTGACACCTGGGAGGGAGGGGCAGGGTCTGCCTTGATGTGGCTCACAGGCTTACGACACTTTGGCCAAAAGGTTAAACTAAATTACCCTTTTTCAAGAGAATATATAAGTATTTTACTGTGTATTTTTGTCATATTGGAAGTGGCTTTGGGCTTTTTTGTTCTTTGTTTTATCCTTCCAGACTGGTCCAGATCTATCTTCCTCTAGAATCAAATTTAAAACCCTATTTCTGACACAATGCTCTCACCAATGCTACAACCCCTCACATCTCAGCCCTCATCGCCAAATATATCCTTAAACTCCCGCTGAACATATATAAATCTGTTAATGTAATATACTGTATATAACTGTACCCTCATTAAACTGCACAGCGGAATATGTACAGTAGGCGCCTTACAAATAAACAATAATAATATAATGTAATAAATTACCCCGAAAAATACTTTAGAAACAGTCATTTTACAAACAAATATTTCCAGTCATTGTGGTAGAATGAGGACTGGGCCAATAGTTGAGAAATAAATGTATTTTAAATGGACAAATGCACTATTATCCATATGTGGATAATAGTCATTTTGCCCATTATTTTACTGTATGTGTTAGGGTACGGGGGCTGGGGGGGGTGTATTTATTTAAAAGCATTTATGTATTTTTTGGGGGGGGCACAGAATTGGTATTGCAGGCAAGCGGGGAATCCCTGGACAGCCGCGGGGACCACCCGAGGGCCACCGCCGGCCTGTAGTATAATTCCTGTGCATAAAAAAAAAATTAAGATATGTTATGTATGGTAGGGGGCTATAGGGGTTGTTGGGGGCATAGAGGGGTTGGTGTGTTGTATATTGCAATGTTTATTGGGGGCAATTGCCCCCAATTAACATGCTATTTTGCATAAACCCCTTCATTGCCTTAGCGAATAGCTGCTAAGGTAATGAAGCTGCTTTAATGTAATTTTTTTTAATAGTGTGCGGGAACAGGGGGTCTCCTGAGCTGAACAACTTTGATTTCTGGCTCAGGGACCCACTGCTTCCCGAGTTACAGGCCCCGGTATGGGGCATCGGATGCCATTGTTGCCACCATTTTTATTGCATCCACGTCGCGTGACGTGTGACATGTAAACAATGGAGGAGATAATGGCACTCCATATCTGGGCCTGTAACTCAGGAAGCAGGAGGTCCCAAGGCTTAAATCAAAGTGATTCAGCTCAGGAGACCCCCTGCTCCCGCACACTACTAATAAAATTTATATTAAAGCAGCTTCATTGCCATAGCGGATAGGCGCTATGGTAATGAATTATTGTTTATTGATATGTGTGTTTTGATACTAGTGTAGATGTGCAGGGGGTCTCCTGAGCAGAACCGTATTAGTTTCAGGTCCGGGAACCCCCTGCTTCCTGAGGTACAGGTCCCGTTATGGGGTGCTGGTATCCCCCTGCAGAATTTAAATCCCCCGATCATTTAAAAGCATAGGAGATACCGGCACCCCATAACGCGGCCTGCGTCTCGGGAAGTAGGGGGTCCCGGACCTGAAACCCACGCGGTTCTGTTCCGGAGACCACCTGCTAAATTACAATAAGATTAAAAAATTTATTTTAAAATAAAAAAAATTCTGGCGAGATTATCGCTTGGAGAGGCGGATAGATCTCGTCGGGTGAGCCCTTCTCGCAGGGCAGGTCCTATCACTGCCGGCAACTCGCCATGTTTAGAAATGTTTCTCTCGCTGATATTCAGGCCTTTCTGCATACCGTGAGAGCAACTCGGCAAAAACATGGTGAGTTCAAAACCCTGCCGATAATTTCTATAATGTTGGGGTGCTGGGGTGACCAAAAAAAACCCTGACTGGTGAAGCGAGAAATGTCTCAGTGGCATGTCCAATTCAGAAAAATGGACTCCCTGCAAGCAGTCTTGACTTTTAATGTTCACAGAGTCTCGTGTTTCTCTCATTCCATTGCGCTGAGGAAAGTAAATCAGGCTACATCTGTATATTGTAGTTGAGAGATGGAGGAGAGGAAGATTGGTGCTGGGAGTGGATATGAAAGGAGTGGTTGTGCTGAAATTGGTGTGAGAGGAGTACTTTTAGGGAAGAGTTTATGAGTGGAGGGAAAAAAGGAATCGAAAAGGAGAGGGAAGAATTGCAAAAGGGGACTAGGGGCCTTATGCAGAGAGGAACGTTATTTAATGTGAAAACGGCAAGAAAATAGCCACAGAATTGGAGCAAGTTATGGTCGTATGCAGAAAGCTGCGTTACCTAATTTTTCTGATGAGATTCAAAATTGCCAAGTTTTTCTGGCTAGATTGAACTCACTATAATATAGGGCAGAATGGCGAGTTGCAGTGCATCTATGCTACCTGCATACCACCCTATTTTAACATGGCGAATTTACCAATCTCTCCACGTGTTTGGCAATTTTTAAAGTAAAGAAACCTGCTGTGGAGAATTTTATGAATCTCTCCATGTTCTCTGCAGGAGAAGCTTCTCTGGGAAGTATTTTCTCCAAAATATGGTGCTATTTCGCTTCTCTATCCTCTCTGCATAAGCCCCTAGGAGTGATAAAGTAATCCTCAAAAGACAGGAAACGGCATAACAGGTGGAAGTTCAGGTGTTTTTCATAAAATGAAGAAGAGCACTGTATTATTTAAGGATAGAAGATCATAGTTTTAAGGAGATTTAAGGATATATTAATCAAATATGATTATAAACACATGTTGCACAATACAGCCTTCACAGGATGAAAAAAAGAGACCAGTTTTTGTCATGTGCTGTAGCAAAAGTATAGTATCACATAAGTCACTCAATCTTTTAAATTTCCATTCTGTAATGCTAATTGATCTTTTAGGATTAGGATTATTCTAAAAACTGTGATAGTGACAATAGGGTACTAACATATGGATTCTCCCATTGACTTCAATGGCAGGTTCTGTTTGGTAGTAATCAATTACAACTTTCGCACTTTAATGAATAATTCCCATAGTTCATATTAACTGCAGAACCACACAATGCATCATTATATACAGATGTAGCAAGGCCTACTATCCCGGTGACCACGAGAAGGTGCGAGATTAAAGCCTTATGAACACTTTATTGTCAGCGGCTCAGCTATGGATAGCCGGCATACATCTTTGTGTGGTTATTTATGTTATTGCAGTATATGTGTCTCGCAGGTGGCACACTGAATATCTTTACCTATGAAACTCAGTAGCCATAATAAATCTGACTGGGGGCAACAACAGAGCCGGAAATTACAAATAAATGACGGCGATTTACATTTAGGATTTTGCGGCACCAATGACAGTAAGTCTGGCTACATCTGTAGAATTCAAATAAAAACAAGCAAACACTTTGCTCTGCTTAAGTATTTACAGTAGATCTAGGTCAAAAAGTCCATAAAATATTAAATGGTTTTGTGGTGCTTATTCCTCTAAGATGGGGTTATTCAGCTCTTCAGGACCCTGCAAGTGGAACCTCACATACCGTACAGTATACAGAAAATGACATAAAGAGGACAATCACAGTATTTTCTTAGTCAAATAGAAAATATATTAAAAGAGACAAAATAGCCCCCTATCCTCACTTACATCTAGGGTAAAAACTTGAGGGTCGGTTAGTGCCCACTCCACACGTCATAGATGGGAATGTTCGATTATGGCAACTTTTGAAGGAGAGCTTTCCCAACCGATCATTCAAATCTGCACTCACCCGAATATTTGCCCCCACCCAAGTACCTGCCCCATTACCATTAATAGTACGGACCAGACAATTCCCAAAATGAAATGAACCTATATCCCAACTATATAATTGAGTCAAACAACTGTGGGCCACACACTCCTTTAATCAACTCATACAAATTTCACAAAGGGTTGCTGCCACTTTGATTTTCACCCTCTGCCCGTTGATTATGATGGTAAATTTAAGTTTACATAGAACTGTCATTCCCAAATGACGCACATGTGTATTCCATAGAACACGCATGCACCTACATTCAAAGATACACATGCGTATAGACAGGAGTGGGCACAGTGCACTTTAAGCATGTATTTCTTCTTGTTTATTAATAAGTAATAATATCACAATTATTTCACAGAATTAAACTATAAAAAAAGACAGACAAAAGAAAAAGTCTTTGAAGTCTTTGTTTTTTATCTCCAAGTTCCAGTTTATACTAATAACTAATAACATTTTCAACTTTTTTTGTACTTCTGTAACTCCTGTTACTTGCACATTATATTCAGGTATAGTCAAAGTGACTTGGTGTAAAATGTTGTACTTTTTTACTACTGTACATTCATTGGAGTAGGAACATAGAGACATATACATTATTATACTTTTTTACTATGGGAATTTCACATTAAAAAAAAACATTGAAGTAGTATTTAGTGATGTGGGATTTGAACACAATACTTACACAAATTGCTTTAACAATCTACTGCATAGACAATGCCTGCATACAGAATCTTCCTCCCTCTCCCCACTCCCTGTTTCTAAGATCCAGCGCACGGCTGTTCCTAAAAGCAAACAAAAACAACCGCAGTGAAACACCAGTCGCAAAGGTCCCAACTTATTTTTTAGCCTTTTGTTCATCTGAAGTCAATCCCTCCACCCTTCTTTTAAATTCAAAGACCCACAATCTTTTATGCACACAGCTCTAGCCACTCTGACCTTGGAAACATATTCCAATCTAACTTTTTGAGACTTGAAAATTGGATTTCCCAAAACAAACTGTTTTTAAACACTGACAAGGCTGTAACAATGGTATTTAGGACCAAGGCTAAATTTCTAAACCTACCAATGAATGAGTGAATGATCTCCAGAGCAGAACCAACTGTAATACCATCATAGCCCCTGTTACGATTTTAAATATTTGGGCATATGGTTTGACTCCCATTTAACATTTTGGTTGCACATTGATACCCTGGCATCCAAAACCTATGACAACTAAGTGTACTTTATAGGAACAAATCCTCTCTGAGTCTGCTGGTCAGAAAGCGCATTGCACATCAGATGCTAATGCCAATTATAGACTATGGGGACATAGTATATGGCACGGCACCCCAAACTCACCTTAACAAACTTGATTCCCTCTACAATTCAATATGCCGATGTGTCCTCCAATGCAACTACAACACACATCACTGCGAAATGCTCAAAGTACTTGATTGTTCATCACTTACATCTAGGTACAAATTTAATCTTTCCTGTCTTGCCTTCAAATACATTCTGAGCAAGCTACCCGCCTATCTGAACAAGCTCCTCACCCTTACCACATGCAGCACTTATCTGATATCTGACTCCAAAAGACTGTTCACAAACACAATGATGGCCGTGATTTTTATTGAAAACTGTAGTCTTGATATTTTTGTCATAAATTTACACTAATTTCAGACTTTGCCTCAACATTCCTCATACACACTTAGTATACTCATGTTAAGAAATATTGAATGTTTTCAGCTTGGATCCCCCGAGTACACTGATAACAGATATGTTAAGGTTTACATACTGTTTTGGTAAATAGAGGCCTAAAATTATTAAGACTGTGTAATGTTCTTTACACATCAATATGTAAGGTTTGAAAACAAGATTCGTACCATCATTGACAAGGTAAGACTCTCGAGCATAAAACTCTATCATAAAATACCCCCTTGAAAGTACTGTATATATTTTTTAAAGGTACACACCATAGATAATTTAGACATTAGTCTCTCCGAATTTTTTTTAGCCAGGAAACTGTCAGGAATCGGCGTTCTCCTCGCTTCCCACACAAAGCACTCCCTCCCCGCAGGAAGCCCCTGGACACACGAAACAATCCTGCCTTACTGGCCTCCATGGCTCCTCGCCCCTGCCGCCGTCGCGGGATCACTCCCCTCGGCGATTCCTCTGCTCAGCACCCACGCCCTCCTGCACGCACACCTGCACGCACACCTGCACCATCTACTGGCTCGGTTCACACGCATACACGAGTTACGGAGCACGCTCAGTCTGCACACTCTTATTCCCGTCCCCCGGACCTCAGACTCCGCCCCCGCACACTGCACGGGCATACTCAGGTTACTAACAAGACTCACCTGGCCTGTTATGCCTGCACCAATCTGCAGTGTCTCCCTGTAGCTCTTCCTGTCCCGCCTCCGTTCCAAATTGGACCTTCCTGCTTTATCTAGCTCCTCTCTGCTCTCAGTCTTTGCTCGACATAGTCTCTGTATGGAAGTACTTCTGGATTCTCTCAGTGTTTTGACAGGTTCTGACGCAGCTCGTATGACTACCCCCTCTGGCTCTCGATCTCGGCACTCCTTGGACAACGCTCACTCTGGTAACCCCTTGATCACGGCTTGGACTACGACCTATCTCCACTCTCCACTCCCTGACTTCGGCAAGGCATCATTCACTCTATCTCTACAACCGGTACCGGCAAGTATTGTCTACCTTACTACACCTGGCCTGGCAACGCTTCATACCACACTCCGGACACGCTCCCTTTGCTGCGGGTGCGTGTATTACCACTTCCCCCTTCAGCTCAGGGGACGGGTCTGGTCTGCGGGCAGCACCGGCGTAACATTATGTCGAGCCCACAAGACGCAGACCAGACCGATCTTCAACTGTTTCTCTCCAATCTGCTTCAGCAAAACCAGGCCATGACGGATCAAATTGTGGTACTTACACGCCAGGTCGCAGTACTCTCAGACAGGGTACCGACCGCGACCCCGCCAGATGTAAGCCCCCACTCCGCAAGCGCAGTTAGCAGCTCAGATGTAAGGATTCCTCCCCCCAAGCCTTATGCAGGTGAACCGCAAGATTGTAGGGGTTTCCTAAACCAGTGTGAGGTGCAGTTTGAAATGGCCCCCCATCTCTACAATACTGATCGCAAGAAGGTAGCCTACATTTATAACCTCCTCACTGGCAGCGCCTTGGCTTGGGCTTCCCCGGTTTGGGAGCGACGTTCTGACCTTACCCAAGATTACCCGGCATTTAAAGCCGAGTTTCAACAAGTATTCGATTCTCCCGCTCGTCGGGAGATGGCATCTGTTTCTCTCCTCCAGATCACTCAGGGACGGCGAATGGTGACGCAGTATGCTGTGGTATTCCGGACTCTAGCAGCCGAGACTAACTGGGGACAAGAGGCTCTCGTCTCCGTGTTCTGGCAAGGCCTGGCAGATCCCATCAAGGACGAACTCTCTCGCCAATCCAGGCCGGATCAATTGGAGGTCCTCATTGATGTGGCTGTCCGAGTGGATCAACGTATCCAGGTACGCCGCTCAGAGAGTCAGCGCACTCGCGTCCATAACTTTCAAGTTCCGTTCTCCAGTACTCCCAGCAATACTCCTGCTCCCCCAAGTGCTACCATATCTCTTCGTCCTGCACCGGAGTTGCCAGAGCCAATGCAATTGGGGGTACAACGCATCCGCACACCGATACGGCAGTTCCGCCACGCCGGGGGATTGTGTTTCTACTGCGGATCCATGGAACATCTGGTTCGGGATTGTCCACTACATCCGGGAAACGGGAACACCCAGTGAGTACAGAGGGGCTCTCTCTGGGTGTAATGTCTCCACGTCCCCTTTCTAAAGGTGAACTCCCTAAGAAACTTACATTTCCAGTCTCCCTTTCAGGCGATAAGTTCAAGACTTCTACCGCCGCTTTCATTGACTCAGAAGCTGGAGGAAACTTCGTGGATCTTGAATTCGCCAGGTTAAACCGCATACCACTCGTGAGAAAGAAGGTTCCCATCGCACTCGTCGGTATCGATGGACGTCCTCTTACCCCGGCCCACATCTTCTTAGAGACGGCTCCCTTGCTTCTGTCCTCACATCTGCACAAGGAGATCTTAGTTCTCGATGCCATTCATGCTCCTGGGATACCCATCACCCTTGGTCTTCCTTGGCTATAGCTTAACAATCCTCTCATTGACTGGACTTCCTCTGCTCCCATTTCCTGGAGGCCGAGGTCAGGCGAGACTCATCAACTGCTGGCCAATACCTCTGTTCCCGAAGTTATTCTACCTTCCGTTTACCATCAATTCCGGGACGTTTTCAATAAGGTACAGTCAGACCTCTTGCCGCCACACAGGACTTACGATTGTCCGATCGATCTAGTTCCAGGTTACTCCCTACCCAAGTCCAAGACCTACCCCTTGTCGTTACCAGAATCTCACGCTATGGATGAATATATCCAGGAGAATCTCAAGAAAGGCTTTATTCATCACTCCAATTCCCCAGCAGGGGCTGGGTTTTTCTTCGTCAAGAAAAAGGACGGGTCGTTGAGGCCTTGCATCGACTACAGGGGTTTAAACCACATCACTATTAAAAATCGTTTCCCCCTTCCCCTTATTACCGAACTGTTCGATAAATTACAGGAGGCCAAGATTTTTTCCAAGTTGGATCTACGTGGTGCCTATAACCTGGTGCGCATCAGGAAGGGGGATGAATGGAAGACGGCCTTCAACACGCATAGTGGACACTACAAATATCTGGTAATGCCTTTCGGCTTATGTAATGCTCCTGCTGTCTTCCAGGATTTCATCAATGACTTCTTTCGTAAGGTACTCAATATTTTTGTTATTGTATACTTGGATGATATCCTGATTTTTTCCAAAGATCTCCAGGACCATATACGCCACACCTCCTACGTCCTTTCCCGTCTCAGTGAACACCATTTGTACAACAAACTGGAGAAGTGCACCTTTCATCAGACCTCTACTCCGTTCCTGGGGTATATCATTTCCGATGAGGGTTTTACTGCACCGACACACTTTATTCGAGCAAATACCCGGTATGTACCTGGCAGATACCTGGAATGCGCCACTCCTAACCTCTGACAAGCCCCGTTGCATTTGCCTTCCCAGCCTGGGTTCATGCCTGGCTGATGGGCGGCTGATCTGTTAAATGATAATGATTAGGATTTAATAGGCTGCAATGCTTCGCGTGTCTACCAGATGGCATAAATTCATGAATTGTAATGCAGTTTATATATATATACTGTGCAGTATTGCAGCCAGCGGGAATAAAATGCTTCAATCCCTGCTTGGAAAATAACTCAATGCACTCGGGCAGAAAACAGTCACAAACCTCAATACACCCGGGTATACCCGAATTCGTGGGACTAGCCAAGCTCGAATAAAGTGTGTCGCCAGTGTATGATGGACTCCGGTAAACTTCAAGCAGTCACTGAATGGCCAAGACCCAACTCTCTCAAAGCCATACAACATTTTTTAGGGTTCGCTAATTACTATCGTAAGTTTATACGGAGTTTTTCCACCATTGTGGCACCCCTCACTGCGCTCACCAAAAAAGGAGCTGATCCTTCTGCTTGGTCATCAGAGGCCATCTCCGCCTTCGAGACACTCAAGGAAGCCTTTATATCCACACCTTTTCTCCGTCATCCCAACATCGAACTTCCCTTCGTCCTGGAGGTCGACGCCTCTGATTGCGGCGCTGGTGCCGTTCTTTCCCAGAGACCCACGCCCCAAGATAAGTTACATCCCTGTGCATATTTTTCCAAGAAATTCTCGTCTGCCGAGAGGAACTATGACGTGGGTAACAGGGAACTTCTGGCCGTGAAGATGGCTCTTCAAGAGTGGAGACACCTGCTAGAGGGGTCGAAAGAGCCGTTTACTATTCTCACGGACCACAAGAACCTTCTTTACATAGAGAACACTCGACGCCTTGGTCCACGATAGGCTCGTTGGGCTCTTTTTTTTTCTCGATTCGATTTTCACCTTTCCTATATCCCCGGGACCAAGAACGTAAAGGCAGACGCACTCTCCCAAATACATTCTTCTGAAGAGAGGCCAGAGGAATCTTTGGAGACTATCCTTCCACATGAGAGGATTCTCGCCACGTCTACTTTCAAGAATCTTGACAAGATTTTGCACTCCCAGAGACGCATTCCCAAGGACTTGGTCGTTCCCGACAACAAACTCTTTGTACCATCCAAATTTGTTCCAGAGGTCCTGTCTTGGGGTCACTCCTCTAAATCTGCAGGTAATCCAGGTTTTAAGAAGACTACTGATCTCATTCGTCAGAATTTCTAGTGGCCAAGGATGTCTCAAGATATTCTGGAGTTTACCCGTGCATGCCCCACGTGCGCTCAAAGCAAGTCTCCGTCAAAAGCCTCAGGGTTTTCTGTTACCCCTTCCAGTTCCCGACCGCCCTGGTCCCACATTTCTATGTACTTCATCGTGGAGTTGCCCAGGTCCAGAGGAATGAACACTATCTTGGTGGTCGTGGACAGGTTCTCGAAGATGTCCCATTTCATTCCACTTAAAGGATTACCAACCTCCCCCGCCCTTGCTGATATCTTTACGGAGCAGATTTTCCGGATTCATGGGATCCCTTCGTCCATTGTTTCTGACAGAGGTTCTCAGTTCGTATCCAAATTTTGGAGAGCTTTCACAAAGAGATTGGGCATCTCTTCTTCTTTCTCTTCCGCCTATCATCCTCAGTCCAATGGACAAACGGAGAGAATCAATCCCTGGAGAAGTACCTGAGATGTTTAATATCCGATTTCCAGGATGATTGGGCTCAACTCCTCTCTTGGGCAGAGTATGCCGTCAATTCTGCAAAAAACGAGTCCACCCGGGAGTCGCTCTTCTTTATAAATTATGGGTTCCACCCTCCCTGTCTTCCCATCCCCAACATTCCTTCTGGAGTACCAGCCGTAGATGAACGCAATTCTTCCCTCCAAACCACATGGTCCAGGATTCAGCAACTCTCAACTCCTCCCGCAGATCGAAACTACAGGCCGATCGTCATCGTCGTTCGGCGCCCAGTTACAAACCAGGGGATTTGGTATGGCTATCCTCTAAGAATATCCAACTCAAGGTACCATCTCCTAAACTGGCACCTAAGTTCCTGGGTCCCTTCCCTATTTGTGAACAAATCAATCCCGTGGCATTCCGGCTCCAACTACCACCCAGTATGAAGATTCCCAATGTCTTTCATGTGTCCCTCTTAAAACCATTTATCTCCAGTCACTTCTTTCCGGATCAGACTTGTAAACCGGATCCCATTACTGTACAAAATAACGAGGAATACGAAGTTCACTCTCTTTTGGATTCTCGCCTATCCAGGGGTCAGCTCCAGTTCTTGGTGCAGTTGAAGGGCTTTGGCCCTGAAGAGAGATCCTGGGTACCTTCAAAGGACATTCATGACTCAGCCCTTCTTAAGTCCTTCAGGAAAAAGTTTCCAGAGAAACCGTTCTTGGACCGTCCTGAGGCCGTTCCTGAAGAGGGGGGTACTGTCAGGAATCGGCGTTCTCCTCGCTTCCCACACAAAGCACTCCCTCCCCACAGGGAGCCCCTGGACACACAAAACAATCCTGCCTTACCGGCCTCCACGGCTCCTCGCCCCTGACGCCGTCGCGGGATCACTCCCCTCGGCGATTCCTCTGCTCAGCGCCGGGCGTGCCCACGCCCTCCTGCACGCACACCTGCACGCACACCTGCACCACCTACTGGCTCGGTTCACACGCGTACACGAGTTACGGAGCACACTCAGTCTGCACACTCTTATTCCTGTCCCCCGGACCTCAGGCTCTGCCCCCGCACACTGCACGGGCATACTCAGGTTACTAACAAGACTCACCTGGACTGTTATGCCTGCACCAATCTGCAGTGTCTCCCTGTAGCTCTTCCTGTCCCGCCTCCGTTCCAAATTGGACCTTCCTGCTTTATCTAGCTCCTCTCTGCTCTCAGTCTTTGCTCGACATAGTCTCTGTATGGAAGTACTTCTGGATTCTCTCAGTGTTTTCACAGGTTCTGACGCAGCTCGTACGACTACCCCCTCTGGCTCTCAATTTCAGCACTCCTTGGACAACGCTCACTCTGGTAACCCCTTGAACACGACTTGGACCACTCCCTGACTTCGGCAAGGCATCATTCACTCTATCTCTACAACCGGTACTGGCAAGTATTGTCTACCTTACTACACCTGGCCTGGCAACGTTTCATACCACACTCCGGACACGCTCCCTTTGCTGAGGGTGCGTGTATTACCACTTCCCCCTTCAGCTCAGGGGACAGGTCTGGTCTGCGGGCAGCACCGGCGTAACAGAAACGTCATTGAAAACGGTAATCTTTTTTTTTTTTTAAACATTTGATTGTAGAAAATATAACATTTAAAACATTTTCTTTTTTGTTTAGTTAATGTTATTACATGAAAATGGGTGGTGGGTCCCAAAGTAGCATTAGGCAGATTTTGACACACCACTATTTTCACGTGTAATTACAGTCACTAAATGGTAGCACACCCAGATACAATTTATTTTTCTGAATGAAGACAATTAGAGAATGTCTTGGAATGTTCACTTGCAACTGTCAGATAAAGGTGACTTTGTTTGTCTCTTTCTATAGAACTGATACAAAAAAATTTAAGAACTAATATCTGCAGTCTAGTAGTTTGTGCATTTTTCACAGTATATCACTGTTGCTGATCACTGTTGTTGTTGAGGTTTGTGACACACTGGCGGATTTCCAAATCAACCTTATAGAATCAAATGGACAACACACTGTAAAAGCAGCAGTAGTTTCCTTAAAGCTGCCAGTTACTCTCTTGATATTTGAAGGGAATATAAATAGCTTTACAGATTTCAGGCACTCTTTAGTGATTTGAAACTTTCGAAATATGTGAGGGAAACTGGGTTGGCCAAGATACAATCAACAGTGGGAATCATGCACTCTATGAAAAATTAAAAATGATTAAAATACTATTCCAGTATGCACGAATGTTCCTTGGATGAGTTGAATACATAATTAAAGATTGTGTAACTAAACCTTACTGTATTCATAACCAAATATTAATAGATATACATATCCATTGAGTATGCAAACAAATGTATATTCAAACAATTTTCAATATTTTATTCCTACTGCTGCGACACACTTTATTCGAGCAAATACC
This sequence comes from Ascaphus truei, assembly GCF_040206685.1. Lineage (NCBI taxonomy): Eukaryota > Metazoa > Chordata > Amphibia > Anura > Ascaphidae > Ascaphus > Ascaphus truei. Next base: position 47,782,093 of record NC_134487.1, on the reverse strand, counting down.
CAGTATGTACCTGGCAGATACCTGGAATGCGCCGCTCCTCACCTCTGACAAGCCCCGTTGCATTTGCCTTCCCAGCCTGGGTTCATGCATCTGTTAAATGATAATGATTAGGATTTAATAGGCTGCAATGCTTCGCGTGTCTACCAGATGGCATAAATTCATGAAATGTAATGCAGTATATATATATACTGTGCAGTATTGCAGCCAGCGGGAATAAAATGCTTCAATCCCTGCCTGGAAAATAACTCAATGCACTCGGGCAGAAAACAGTCACAAACCTCAATACACCCGGGTATACCCGAATTCGTGGGACTAGCCGAGCTCGAATAAAGTGTGTCGCCAGTGTATGTTAATGTAACTGTATAACTGTAATTCTATTTTGTGTAATGTATTTACTAATTGTTTCCAGAAACAATATATATTTAATAGAAGTGGGTAAGAATGTATAAATATCATTAGTGGTACCAACTATAATTTTATCTGCAATAATTACAAATGACAACATATTTATAACATAAAGAGTAAATATCTACACTGGCTGCCTGTAAAATGGCGAATTTATATCAAGATTAGCTTGTTGATATTCAAAGCACTACATGACCAGGGTCCTAGCTATCTGAAAAAGTTTATAGTTCCCTATTCTCCCATTTCATCACTTTGATCTGCAGAAGCTCCTTAACTTCCTTTGGGGTCAAGCATTTGGCCATGCTGCTCCCACTCTTTGGAACAGCCTGCCTCATACAGTTCTAGAGGCCCCTTCTCTGGAAATCTATAAAACAGGCTCAAAACCTACCTGTTTATCCATGCATTTAATTAACGAACAACAACCTGCCCAGAATGTCCTTGTGTTTTGTCTTGTTTATAACTTTAATCTCCCCCCCCCCCCCCTCTTTTTATAACTGTGAAGCGCTTTGAGTCCAATTGGGAGAAAAGTGCTATATAAATAAAGTTATTATTATTATTACAGTACACGAAACGTGTAAAAACAGTTAAAGCATTAACTAATTGAACCAAGCCAGCTTATATTTCTTAGCAGCAAAAATAAAAGATAGCATTAAAATTAATACTTTCATGGCTGGAATACCTACTTACCCAATCAACAATGAAAACCTGACATACTGTATCCATATGAAGTATTTTAAGATGAAAGGTGGGCAGAGCTGCAATGTACTTGTTTTCAAATCAAACCATTGAAAGAGCCAGAGACATACAGTACTAAATAAAACGCTGTATCACAAGCAAAGAGAATATGTTAAAATGTCATCCAACTATATGCATCAAAAGTGACCCTATGATTCCAAGAAAAATATTGAGACAATAGATTATCACTTGTTATAGCATTTAAATAATTTTGAGATTTGAGTGATGTAGCATAGGGCACACCACCACTCCTCTGCACGTAGTAAAAGAAATGTCTCCTCATTTATAAATAATACATTAACTCAGATACAATATGCAATAAAAAAATCAGGATTGGCTGATATGTACATAACAGAGTACATACAATACTGTAGGTGCATAATTATGCTATAATTTTGAAGAGAGAAGAGGAATGGTAACTACAGCAGTTACATTTCTAAATACATACAAATAGTAGTGCTAGAAAATAATTATCAAAAAGAATCTCAAAGATCCCAAAGAACAATTTATACCTACTCTAGTGGAAAAGTCTATGTGGATATTAATTTAAAGTTGATGGTTAAATAGCAATTGTATTAAGGTCAGAGGGAAATAATCTTTAGTGGAATCATTAAAATACAAGAATCATGCCATAACAAAACTAGGACAAAGAAGTAATGCACTTGAGAGAAGTGTTTAAATATATCGTTCACTGACTTTTCAATTTTCAAAAGCTAAGGAATATCAACTTACTCAGTAAGGACCCAAGAACAAATTCAGAATATATTCTTACATATAAAACAAATATGTTTCTCTAACAAACTTTAAGAAATAAATTCATACAGATGTAGCAAGACGTGCTGTCCTCGGCGCCTGCTGTACCAGTATCTGCTGCGATGGACCTGCAGTGGGTTCATGCTTTTGAATAGGACAATCCTCCGCATTAATCCTGCAGTGAGCGTTGCGTTACCATGCGTGGCAGTAGCATCGAAGATTTTAAGTCTGTATTTAAATTAATATTTTCCCTAAAATTGACCACAATTCCAGAGTATCTTTAAAAGTTTACAGGAGAACAGGAAACCAACAGTGGCGGCCGCCTTCAGCCTCGTGCAGCCGTTTCAGCGCGACTTTTAACACCGCGGGCAGATGCAGTGTTGATGCGGCATGTTCCGGTATTTTTAGGTGCTGTGGGCGGTTTCATTGTATTAGCGCTATTAGCGCTGTCTCGCCATGAATGCGGCATGAACGCGGCAAAGTGCGTGACATTCGGAAAACATCCCGAAAAAATTCGGGGATGTAGGAGAATAAAAGGGGCCGCAACAGTAGTTATGAGCACTCAATCACTTATATGGTAAATTAAATAATTAAAAATTCTTTATTATCAACAAATGAATTAAATAAAGGGTATTAAAATCAACACTGTGTGTAGTGACTATGATCGTAGTGTAAGTACTGTGTGAATGCTCACGACCATGTTAAAGTTTATACCAGATGGCTTAAATAAGTCATCATAAGGGTACTATAAATATAGAAGGCCACTAAAGGGAAGGAGCACGCTCCAGCAGTGTGACACGCTCCCCCCCCAGCCCACTCCAGCACCATCAGGTGTGACGCACAGACTCGTTGACACGCTCCCACCCCCTCGAGCCTGCTCCAGCATCAGCAGGTGTGATGCGTAGACACTCTGGCATGCTTCCTCCCCCCGAGCCCACTCCCTCCCCCACAAGCTCGCTCCAACAGCAGTGGTTGACGCGCTCCCCCAAGTAGTTGCCACGCTGATTCGCTCCCCCGTAGCCCGTTCCAGCCCACTCCAGCAGGGTGACACGCTCTAGCAGTGTGACCCGTAACTTCTGGGGTCTGCTTCTAGAGCCCGCTACTTACATCGCGCTTCACAAACTTGCCCCGATACTGGTAGTCTCATGGCTAATACCTTCTTGCTAAGGCCTGCCGCCATGTCTTCTCCCGCCACCGCTTCTTCCGCCGCCACCGCCGTTGCGATCAGGATAGCATGGGAGTGGTGGTTGATTATGAGAGGGCTGCTGATGATGAGGGGGGCTGCTGAAAGGGACTGGGGGAGAAGATGAGGGATTCTGGGGGAGAAGATGAAGGGTGCTTGGGGAAAATATGAAGGGTGCCGGGGGAGATGATTTATTTATTTATTTATAAAATATTTTACCAGGAAGTAATACATTGAGAGTTACCTCTCGTTTTCAAGTATGTCCTGGGCTCAGAGTAAAACAAATAATACATGGTTACAAATACAGTTACATAAATGAACAAGGTATACATTTATATACAAGACATTGCATGCACAGTTAAAGAAAATATATATTATGAGCTTATGAAACAGTTACAGACCAGATTAAAGTGTGAGACAGCCTTAGATTTGAAAGAACTTAAGCTGGTGGTGGATATGAGAGTCTCTGGTAGGTTGTTCCAGTTTTGGGGTGCACGGAAGGAGAAGGAGGAACGTCCGGATACTTTGTTGAGTCTTGGGACCATGAATAGTCTTTTGGAGTCTGATCTCAGGTGATAGGTACTGCATGTGGTAGGGGTGAGGAGCTTGTTCAGGTAGCTGGGTAGCTTGCCCAGAAAGTATTTGAGGGTGAGACAGGAAAGGTGAACTTTGCGCCTAGACTCTAGTGATGACCAATCTAGTTCTTTGAGCATTTCGCAGTGATGTGTGTTGTAGTTGCATTGGAGAACAAAACGACAAATTGAATTGTAGAGGGTGTCAAGTTTGCTAAGGTGGGTTTGAGGAGCCGAGCCATATACTATGTCTCCATAGTCAATAATTGGCATTAGCATCTGCTGTGCAATATGCTTTCTGACCAGGAGACTTAGGGAGGATTTGTTCCTGTAAAGTATCCCTAGTTTGGCATAGGTCTTGGTTGTCAGGGTATCAATGTGCATCCCGAATGTTAAGTGGGAGTCAAACCATAAGCCCAGGTATTTAAAACTAGTGACAGGTGTTAGGGTGGTTTTAGCGTTGGTTCTAATCAGGAGCTCAGTCACTGGAAGCTTTACAAATTTAGTCTTGGTCCCAAATACCATTGTTACAGTCTTGTCAGTGTTTAAAAACAGTTTGTTTTGGGAAATCCAGTTTTCGAGTCTCAAAAAGTCAGACTGAAGTATGTGTTGAAGGTCAGAGAGGCTATGGCTGTGTGCATACAGGATTGTGTCATCTGCATACATGTGTATTGAGGCTTCCTTACAAGCTGTGGGAAGATCATTAATGAACACTGAGAAGAGTAGGGTCCCCAGAACAGAGCCTTGCGGGACACCACAGGTGATATCCAGGGGGTTGGAGTTAGAGCCTGAGATGGACACATGTTGGGATCTTCCTGATAGGTAGGACTGAAACCAGTTTAAAGCATGTTTCCCTATTCCAGAGCTCTGGAGTTTGTTAAGCAGGATAGCATGATCAACTGTGTCAAAAGCCTTTGCAAAATCTAGGAATACTGCACCAGTGAGTTGTCCCCGTTCCATTCCACACTGGATTTCATTGCAAACTTTTAGCAGGGTAGTTACGGTGGAGTGTTTGGGACGAAACCCAGACTGGAATTGGCTAGGGAAATTTGTCTTGGTGTAGAACTCGCTTAATTGGGAGTGGACACATTTTTCCATAACTTTGGATAGAATTGGGAGAAGTGAGATTGGCCTGTAGTTTGAGACAGTGTTTTTGTCCCCACTTTTGAAGATTGGGACAACTCTGGCAGTTTTCCAGGTCTTAGGGATATGGCCTGCAGACAGGATAGAGTTGACTATCGACACAATTGGTTTGGCAATGGCTGGGGCACCAAGTCGTAGGAACCTAGATTGTAGTAAGTCGGGTCCACATTGGCTGCTTAGTTTTAGTTTGAGGAGCGCTTGTGTAATCTCCTCTTCAGATACTGGGCTAAATTGAAAATTGTGGGCAGTGTTGGGAGGGGGTGGGACTATAGGGGTACTCCCAGGATGAGATTCAGGTTTGGGGTTTGTGCTGCGTTTCGCTAATAGGTTAGTGGCACACCCCACAAAGTAATCATTGAATGCATTTGCAATGTCAGTGGGGTTTGTCATAGTAATATCCCCCTTAGTGATATTACTTGGTTGTTGATGGTTAGGAGGCTGGAATATATTGTTGATAACCTTCCAGAAATTAGCTGGGTTTGATGTATTCTGGAGGAGATTGTCAGAGTAATATTGTGCTTTTGCATGCCTTGTTTGCCTTGTGCACATGTTCCGCAGGCATCTGTAGTGATTGAGATCCTTGGTAGTGCCAGTTACTTTGTAGCTTTTCCACAAGGCATCCCTGAACTGGTAGAGTGCTATAAGGTCAGGTGTAACCCATGGAAGGTGGGCCCCCCGTACCCTTATTTTGCGTAGTGGAGCATGGGTATCGCAGAGTTTTAAGAACTCGGATTGGAAATAGTCGAGCGCAGAATCAGGGTCGGGAATTAAATCGATTCTGTGCCATGGGCAGTTGGTAAGGTCATCCAGAAACTGTTGTGGGTTAAAGTTTTTAAATGTTCTAGTTAGGAGAACTTTGGGGCTTGAATGGGGCGGTTTAATTTTCCTTACACAGTACACTATTGCATGGTCACTGAAAATATCAGGAAGGATGCCAGAGGATTGGATTCTGCTGGGGTTTGAGGAGAGAATCCAGTCTAGCAAGGAATGGTTATGCGACTTCAGGTTTATTCGTGTGGGTTGGGAAATGAGTTGCGATAGGTTAAGTGACTTGAGTTGTATCTGGATGAAGGTTGCTGGGGGAGATGATGAAGGAATGCTGGAGGAGATGAGGGATGCTGGGGGAGAAGATGAAGGGTGCTGGGAGAGATGATGAAGGGTGCTTGGGGAGAAGATGAAGGGTGCAGGGGGAGATGATGAGGGATTCTGGGGGAGAAAGTGAAGGGTGCTGGGAGAGAAGATGAAGGGTGCTGGAGGAGATGATGAGGGATGCTGGGGGACAAGATGAAGGGTGCTGCGGGAGAAGATGAAGGGGGCTGGGGGAGATGATGAAGGAATGCTGGAGGAGATGATGAGGGATGCTGGGGAAGATGATGAAGGGTGCTAGGGGAGATGATGAAGGGCGCTGGGGAGATGATGAAGGGTGCTGGGGGAGAAAATGAAGGGTGCTGGTGGAGAAGATGAAGGGTACTGGGGGAGATGATGAGGGATGCTGGGGGACAAGATGAAGGGTGCTGGGGGAGAAGATGAAGGGTGCTGGGGGAGGTGAAGGGTGCTGGGGGAGAAGATGAAGGGTGCTGGGGGAGAAGATGAAAGGTGCTGGAGAGAAGAAGAAGAAGGGTGCTGGGGAGAAGATGATGGGTGCTGGGGAGAAGATAATGGTGCTGGGGGAGAAGATGAAGTGCTGTGGGAGATGATGAGGGATGCTGGGGGAGAAGATGAAGGTTTCTGGGGGAGAATATGAAGGGTGCTGGGGGAGATGATGAAGGTTGCTGGGGGAAATGATGAGGGATGCTGGGGGAGAAGATGAAGGGTGCTGGGGGAGATGAAGGGTGCTGGGGAAGATGATGAAGGTTGCTGGTGGAAATGATGAGGGATGCTGGGGGAGGTGATGAGGGATGCTGGGGGAGAAGATGAAGGGTGCTGGGGGAGATGATGAGGGGTGCTGGAGAGATGATGAGGGGGGCTGCGGAGATGATGAAGGGTGCTGGGGGAGATGATGAAGGGTGCTGGGGGAGAGGTGAGGGTTCTGGGGGAGATATATTGTTTTGTGCATTTTTTTGTATGTCTACCGTCTTACCAAATAAACCCCATTTTATTCAACAATGTTGTCCTGCCTAGTGGATTGATCCAAGAATATATAAAAGTGTTAAATGTACTAGTCTAATGTGGCAGGCTTTTAAAAAAAGAAATGCATAATTTTCTATATAATTCTGTTTGAAATTAGACTACATTGTGAAAATATTATCATCACGGACTCTTTCATATTTCCTATTCCGATTTAAAACAATAACTACAATGTAATTTTGTTTCAAGTAAACATCATAAATAAATGTATAACTTTGAATAATAAATGCTGTTTTACCTATGCGGCCCGAATCTGTTTTCCTTGGAGCATTTCGGCCCTTCTCACTTTACAAGTTGTGCAGGCCTGTAGTAGAGGATACTGATGGAAATAAAGATATACTGCTGCGGCCGAGTTTATTCGAGCATTTGCCCGTTCTCGGCCGCAGCAGTAACCTGGCGCGCGCCGGAGGGTGCCGGGCGCGCGCCGAAGCAGCGGAAGAGCGCCCTCCGATCGGGGCGCTCTCCCTCCCGCTGCCGGGTCCGCCGGGTCCCCCGGAACCCCCTGCCGCCGTCCCCCACATCGCGGGACACCAGGGCTCCCTCGGGGAGCCCTGGACGTGCGTGCAGGGGGCGCTTGCACCCGATGACGCGTGACCGCGCATCGGTGATGCGCGGCACGCTGAGGGAGTGCGGCTAGCACGCCGGGGCATCCCCCGGCTTGCAGTGCTAGCCGTGCTCGAATTAAACGTGTCGGTAGTGTAGCACCCAATTAGGAGATCCTGGAGTCATGTCTACTGCGCATTGTAGTTATTTGAATACAGCCGCTCTGAATCCATCTCCCACCCTAACACTTTAAAGGGTGCAATAACACCTATTATGCAATAGCTACACATCTCCCATTGTTCCTCCCTTTAAAATCAAATCTGCTGATACTTATTTAGAATGTACTAAAGTAAACCTACTGTACATACTGTACTATCAAGTTTCTTAGAAAATGTTGATGGATTTTTATATTTTTGATATCTAGTAGAAAGTAACATAATGAAAAAAAAATTGTACTGATGTCTTAAAAATTTAGATTTTGGTTACTTCTAAAATGTCCTTAGTACAAATTGTGCATTTCTACTGTACATCTTGTTTGCATGCTTCCTGTCTGAATTACTATATCTTCTCTTTTTTACCTTTCTTTCCTTATACGATTGTAAGCTACAGTACTGTATCTTTCTGTCTACCACTTTTTCATTTCTTGTAGTAGAGTACTCTATCCTACAATTTCAATGTGCCAAAGTTGCTTACTTGGAAAAGGCTGAATTTTATGTCTCTAGAGCACTCAATAATTTACAGGCAAAAATGTTTCTGATTGCTTTTTAAAATATTTTCCCCTGGAACCTTCTTGTATTATTGAATAATTCATGAATAATTTTCAAAACTAGACAAACTAAAAGTAAATTTAATGACAGACTATTTTGGTGTTCTAGCCAAACCTGATTATAAGTAGGTATATAACTTTTTGTCATTATTGTTCATCTGTTATATATATATATACACACAAATGCTTTATAGAAAAGAAGAATTACCTATAAAAACAAAACCTGGAAATTTGCATTAGTGAATGATTACTACATTTATCATGTCTGTCACTGAGCATGAAAAATTAAACAGTTTAGAATTCCACAGTAATATTAACAGGTGTTGACTATCACATTCTTATTTTTCTATCATGTCTTGGGTTTTTGATCTAGGGTCAAACATCTGCATGGGGACAAGCATATAGAAATTATTATTCATCTACTGTACATGATCATTGTTTAAAATATGTTGGGACAAACAAAACATGTGGTCAGCCTAGTAAATCAGCTACAATACACAGATAAAGAGAAAAAGCAAATAGCGCACTGAGGATCAGTATGAAAATAAATTGTATTGAACATATATATATATATATATATATATGTGACAGAAAATATAGACAGCGCCCTTCACACACTACACCTAAATTGCTGCAGCTCTGTCAGATGTGGCAAATGATTGCACCAGGTGGGGATATCTGGCAGTGAATCTACGGTGGACGGGCAGCTCCCAGCACCAGCGTGAGGACGCAAGGACGCGTCTGAAGATCTTTCCGGTTTCAAAGTGTAACAAGAAAGGGCAATGGCGGCCACACGCGGAGTCTGAGCGCTCCCAAACACTAAGGACTACTTCCCTGGAGATAGCGGCGGACAGCACTATTCTATCTGGAGCCATTGCGGATATTCACACACAAAGAAAAGATCGAGGAGTCCTCAGTTGGTGCATGGGCAGGTCCCATAATATGCTTGATTTTATCAGACAAATTGTAAGTGTGCATTTGTCTTGTCCATGATATATTAAATATTGTTCATCTGATTTTACACAAGGATCGGGCGCTTCTTTTCTCTTTTTCTCTAATATATATATATATATATATATATATATATATATATATATATATAAATAATCACATAATCATATGTAAAAGTGTTTCCCCCACCCGCTGGGAGATCCCCCTGTTACCAGGTGTGTGGTGCATGCTACCTGTTGGTTCACAAAAGGCTGAGTTGTCTTCTGATGGTTGTGGGGACTGCAGGATAGGCTTCTAGGGTATATACCCAACATTTACTCCATGGTAGACAGCGCCTCCATCTGCTGTAGGCTCCAGATGTATGGAGGTAATCTCCCACAGTAGAATGGTTTATTCTCCACCAGAAAGATTACACACCAGGCGGAAGGTATAGATAACTTGCTCCGGCTTTATTCTTCTGCAATCACACCCGTATCCAGGCAGTCCTGCCCAATACAGTCACTGATCTGTTTCCAAACTTGGATGGTCCCTGGACCTTCACTATGGGTCATGGGACCCCACAGCAGTCACAGCTTTTCCACAGACCTCTAGCAGGACCAGGTGAAAAGGTAATCACTCACTCTCCCCCTTAGGGATGAGGACCAGGGTCTGCCAGTGCACAGCAGTCTTGTTTGATACCTTGTCTCTCTCAAAGGTACAGACACTAAAGAATTTGGATCCCTTAAGTATAGTAGGGGAAAGGTACAAGGTCTGAACCCATGATTGGGCAGAACACAGACCAAGTCCCACCTCCTCCCCTGTCACTCAAGGAAAGCTGCCTGTGTGGGGAAAACCCATAATTGGTACTGGCACTGCCTGTTCTTACCAGGACCTGCATGCCAGTGAGGGCAGACTAGTAGCCACACTAGGCATGGCTACACATACACAGTACAACAATGCATATAAACGTATAATGAATAAAAACAAATAGCCAGAAGGTCGCACTGTGAACATGGGGAAGATGGTCAACGGGATGTGTAGAAGTAATTCTATGGAATCGATAGGTTGTCAGCGTGAAATGTAAGACTAACAAAATCAATTTTATGTAACCTCATGTGACCTCATCCCATATCGCACAGACGTGCATCATCGAGGGGTCACATTAGAGGTTACAGATCCACATTAAATACTCCTTTTGGCCAATCAGATTCAGCGATAGATAAGGCATCTCAGCTGATTGCCACAATGAATAAACATACAATCATACAGTTTTGAAAGCGCATAGTTAACAAACAGTCACTGGTGCCACCATGGATAATTCCCATACATTACATTTCACCGTAGGCCAAATATAATACAGTATAAAGTGATATATCCATTTTATATTGATAAAAATTTTATTAAATCCATAATAGGAAAAAAGTGCTTATACTAATAACCGAAATAATGAAAAAGTTATACAATTGTGTGTCTGTGTGTTGTGTTAAAAATACAGCTAGAATAGAGATCATGTTTAATTAAACAATGAACATAATGTCATCATCCACAGTTTTGCAACAGTGTCTATTCCACAGACAAATGTATATAATTAAATAGAATCATCATACATAAAGAAAATAACAATAATAATTATAGCAGAATTATGAAATAATTATTTTTAAAAAGGTGTCAATTGAATATGATCACTAAAACCTTCTGGAGATCTAATATGGAATGTGTATATCTAATATTGTTTCCTATTTAATAGCCAGACATCTATATTGCCTATTATTTTATCAAATTGTATTGATTCAATACCATACATTTTATTTAACTGGAATCGCAGTGATGAACAGATTGAAAGTGACTAAGAAAATATGTAAGAGTTTTTTTCTTGATGAGTTTAGAAATATTATTAGTACTAATCAAATGTTCCAAAATACGCCGTTTTAAATTTCACTTATGTAGAAAAAATGGGAAATAAACTCTAAATCCTGATGCTGCAACTACAGCAGATAGTCCTTTTTAATCCATAGTACACAGAGATAGAAGCAACTGAAGCATGGATAAAAGCAATTAGTCCACTGTAAATGATCCAAGCGTGACCGGACTCACTTAGGGTGGGGGACTATAAAGCAGAAACACTGGTAGAAGTATAAAAGGTCACACAAAAAACGTGACCCAAAATAAGTCACAGAATCCAGTAATTTCTATCATCTCTTACACCCTGTGTTCCACGCTACATAAATCAGCTGGCAAGTACTCACAGTATGATGATTGAACTGCCGGGTGATGCTGATATAGAAACAGCGTTGCTCCAAAGCTCAGGTTGTCTCAGCGTGCTCCTGCCAATATCTTTAGTATAGAAGAAGAAAAATAGAGTCTGGGCGGTCACTGCTCTCCATAAACAATCCAAGCGCAATTAGTAAAAGAAAAAAGCTTTATTTAATCAAAAATAGACATCGGTAGAGGGTGGAAAAAAACCTCTTACCCATTTCGACCTGACAAAAGGACTTTATCGCAATGTACTGTACTGTAGTCCACATTCACACGGTATCATATAAACAATGAATGTACTAAAATAGTTAATACAACTTGTTACCTTAATCTTTTTATCTGTAATGGGAAAAATCACATATTTATTAGTCATAATAGGATTACACACTTTACATATTGCATTTATACAGATGGAGTATCATTTATGTTCATTTTGGGCACAGGGAATTTGCAGCCGAACGGAGCCTGACCGTAGACAGATCGCGGCTTGTCTACGCCCAAAAATTCAGTACACTAATTTCCCATAAGGATTAACGCAGCGGGGGTCACTGCTTCTGAATGGGACTCCCACTGAGTTAATCCTACCGGGCCGCACCAGTCTGGAAGAGCTGCCCACAGAGAGCAGAGAGAAGCGATCCCTGTCTCTGTCTACCCACACAGCTCTTTAACATTTTAAACACAATTTTTATTGTAATAAATACAGTAGAATTGAAGCAGGGTGTCTCAGGAGCTGCACAGCATTACTTTTAGGTTTGGGGTCACCCTGCTTCCCGAGGTACAGGCCTCCGTATTGGGTGCCAGTATCTCGTGCAAATTTAAATTACCCAGTCACGTTACAGGGACATTTAAACTTGCACGAGATACCGGCACCCGATATGGAGGCCTGTACATTGGGAAACAGGGGTTACCTGGAACAGAAACAAATACAGTTAAGTCCAGAGAGCCGCTGCTTCAATCTTACTGTATGTAATAAAAACAAAAATCTAATAAAAGAAAAGCTTAATTACCTTAGTGGCTAACTGCTAAGGTAATGACAGGGTTAACACTCTCGCTACCCCACCTGGGATGCCTAACTACGAACCTCAGGGCAACTACCCCCAACACCACACATTGGAATGGGCAATAGCCTTATTAGTAAAATATAGCTAATAGCGCTTTTGCCCATTCAAATATACAGTACAATACCTGTACAAATTACATTAATAAATGTTTTACTTACCACTGCCAGGTTGAAGGCTGTCCTCCTTCTCTTCCTCCTCATCTTTGTCCTCGCCAGCACCAACATTCCAGAAAGGGCAGATGACCAACCATTAAAACACGAGTAAATGGTTTATTTGTGGTAAGGGAGGCGAGCGAATTGTGTTGTTGACCCAGGGTGGGTATTTAGGCATCCAGGCCGGGAGCAGGAGGGGTTGACCCCTTAGTTACCTTAGTGGTAGTAACCACTAAGGAAATTAAAGGGTTAACCCATCCCACTATACAACTGGGAGCCCTAACCACCATCCCTGGGTTAACTACACCCTTAACCCACAACCCTCTACCACCTACAACCCTACAATTGGGGTTTTGCAATTGTTGTGTTTTACCTGTTCTACTTCTTTTTGCAGCTTGGTGGGAAAGCATTAGAGGGGGAAGGAACCATGGTGGAAGTTGGCTCCTGGGTGGAAGTCCAAGGTACCTCCAGTGGTTGTGTGGGGGTATGTAAGGTCATATGGAAGGGACCTTCCAGTGGCTTGAGAGGCTACTTGGCAAGTAGAGTTACGAATTACAAGAGTTACAACATGGCTCTTAGTACAACAACGAAGAAGAAATAGCGGTGCACAGCGCAGTGACACACTGAGGGCTGGAACTGGCAGCAGTGTAAAACATTTATTGGCACATAGCGAAAGACAGGGTAAAAAACACTCTAAAGCATTTCATGTCTTATTGGCGCTTTATCAAAGAGTTTGTTAAAGTGCCAGTGTGGAGCAAAAAGCGTTAGATTGTTTTTTGCCCTGTCTTTCGTTATGTACCAGTAAACTTTTTATACTGCTGCCAGTTCCAGCCCTCAGTGGGACACTGCGCTATGCACCGCTATTTCTTCTTCGCTGCTGTGCATCTCATATACGGCTGGAGCATGCCAACAGATTTCCACACTTACTGGGAACCCATGAGTACCTCCACAGTCCCTTTTTCAAAGGAAAGTGGCTTTGTTCAGTCAATCATTGTGGACTGTTTCAATTGCTTATTTCATTCATAGCATTTGATTTTGAGGGACACAGACAGAGGAACAGAGACAATATCATCGATAGGTTTTACCCAAGGGGGTTAGAACGTAATCTCTTTTGTTCACATTTATTCATTTTGAATGTTACTTCATTCAAGAAGACTTACATCTGCCTGTGGGATCAATACGTTTTTCAAATTGTATCTATCATACCCATAACATTCCAGTCTCCCTGCCCCCTCCAACCCCATTGAGACCAGCTGCATGCTGGACTGATTTTTACATAATCTAACACCCCCTAACATCCATACCCTCAAACCTTAATGGGATCCGCTGTTCGGCTAGACCATTCTCCATCCTGAGGCATTCCCATCCCAAAATGAGCAGCCACTTTACATTTTGTTTCAACACTGTCCCTCATTCCATCTAGATTGTAAGCTCTCATGATCAGACCTTCATAACCTTTTGTATTTTTTGTGCATGTTTTTCCTTACTTGACATGCAACTCTGTTTATGTAATTTATATCTCTTTGTACCCCCATTGTACCATGCTGCAGAATTTGTTGGTGCTTTAGAAATAAACGATAATAATAAATAATAATTGGCCAAGACATGGCCATTGAATACCTTCATGAGTGCATTGAATAGAAAATAGTAAATCTACTCAACATCCTACAATACATTATAGTAAACTACAGATGTAGAAAAACGTTTGCATGTGTCACTTTGCTGACTGTAGCCTGGACAGGTTAATGATGTGGGGGTTCAATCCGAAGCAGCACAACCGCAGCAGACACTGTCTCTAGTGCCACAGCTGAAAAAGCAAAAGACTGTGGCACTGGAGACAGTAAGTCTGGCTACATCTGTAACTATCCAATTCATAGCATACTACAGAGACTAGTAAGGCACTTTGAGCAATATGCACTAAGCAGTCTTCTGCCATTAAACACCTTCCATGCTGAAAGACATCTTAAAATCTATTGAATTAATTTGGTTGAAAGGGATCTTCCAGTTCCAGAAGGTTTATTACGGTAAAAGACTGGTGAGTAAATATGAACCACTATCACTCCCAGAAAGATAATGCCAGTACCAAACCTTGTCCGTTCTGAATAGTTGGTTGCCCTCCAAAAAGGTGATGCTCGTTACATTTCCAGTTACAATTTTAGTAACTGCTAAGAAAAACTAGGATATTGTACCCAAACAAAATCGACAGGATTTGAAGGAAGTCCAGCGGACAGACTCAGGCATAGGGGAAGTGTGGTCAACCAGGAATAATAAGAAACCCACCTCGTCTATTAGAAAGGTGCACCCAGATGTTCACTTTCTAATTGCCTAGTCTGGTAATTAGAGTGGAGTATTGTACAGAATTGCTAAGAAGTCTCAGCATTTAGTCACCATGCAGTTGGTGCTCCCCCTCAAATACCGCCAAGTGGTACTTAACTCCCTCCATGATAACCATTGTCACCTGGGAGTCAATAAAATGCTGGGATTGGTTTGAAATTGCTTCTACTGGTGTCATATGGAATGTTGAAGAGTGTTGGAAAAATGGTGACCTTTGTGTACCACGGAAGATACTCTCTAAGAGGGCTGCTCTTCTACTGAATATAACCAGCAGTGGGACCCTGGACCTTGTGTGCATGGATTTCCTATCCCTAGAGCCAGAGAGCAAGAACACTAGTAATATCTTAGTGGTCACAGACCATAAAAAGAAAAGAAACCCCAATGAATGCACTCATGCCAGTGCAATTGATAAATTATTGAGAATATTTAAAAGCCTTTTAATAGTCAATAATCTAAAAAGTAGTTATACGAGGGACCTGGTAAAGAAATCCATGACCAGCCCTTCAAACCTTATGCTTTTTAGAACATGACGTTAGTGGTTATTGATCATATAAAATGACCACAGCCACCTTTCTTATCAGAATTCCTGTATAAACACTCTTATCAGTACAAATAGGCCTATGTCGCTCATACAGTATTGTATTGGCCCTAGTCGTGTGTAGTGGGATCTTATTATCTAAAACATAGAGATAATGTTTAGGATGAAACACAGTAGCTCTGTGCACTGACTCACTGTCTACTAGGTGAGCTATTGCTGGGGCATATATAGGATATGTAAACAATGCACTGCAGGTGTTATATACAAGGAAAGGTGTTAGACGAACACATTAGAGTCCTAATTACAGATTATTATTACGAGTTTACGTGCACTAACTCTGAGTGATACTGCTGCGGCACAGTTTATTCGAGCATTTGCCCGTTCTGTGCCGCAGCAGTAGCCTGGCGCGCGCCCGAGTGTGACGGGCGCACGCCGAAGCAGCGGAAGAGCGCCCTCCGATCGGGGCGCTCTCCCTACCGCTGCCGGGTCCGCCGGGTCCCCCGGAACCCCCTGCCGCTGTCCCGCGATCGCGGGACACCAGGGCTCCCTCGGGGAGCCCCTGGACACGCGTGCAGCGGGCGCACGCTCCCGATGACGCGTGACCGCGCGTCTATGACGCGCGGCACGCCGAGGGGCGGCCACTAGCAAGCCGGGAGATTTCCCGGCTTGCGGTACCGACCACACTTCAATAAAGTGTGTCGGTAGTGTAGATATAGCCACTCACATTTAGCGGGTAGCATACTGTACACTTTTCACATAAACAATACTGTATACACTATACAAAAAGCCACACATACTATAAAACCTTGAATATCTGCTGTAAGAGGAACACACTAATTGTGTAAATTGATCCTCAAGGCACAATTCAAAGATCGTATCCTGTTGTAGAATCTTATTATTATATTATTAGCTGCAGTTTTTATTTGACTACTACTCAGACAATGCGGTTGCACTAAGCAGATTTTTACTTATTGCTAAACTACACGTATCTCTGTTCGTAATCCAAATGCTAAACATAATCACACACATGTAGCCTTCTCTAGCAGTACTAACATTTAGGCTGCTAAGTATTTTGCTCTGCTATATTAGATTAAATTGAGGCAAAAAATCATTAAGCATTTGGTGGCAGCATTTAAAATTCGACTGCTCGTTATTTTACTCTGCGATAACGTTTGTAACAAAGTAAAAGAGTATTTGTAAGTTTACTCTTTATGAAGCTTTCACAGATGACATACATATGTAACCAGTTCTCATCTGTTCCTGATGTCTTCAGCTTTGAGCTGCAGATGCTGTGTTTGTCTGGAGGCTACATTCACAGGAGCTACCGTATGGTGACGTCATTCCGTCTAACCGCCTAATCACCTAACGTACGTTTCACGCTAATGAGCGCTTTTTCAAAGGTGAGTATGTTGTAGTCACGTAGTGTATTTATAAGCAAGAGGTAGTTATGGCAACCTGATAGAGAATTAACCCTTTCCATTACAGGTCAGTTGTTTGTTGCACTATCCGGACCAAAAGAGATTAATTACTGTGTACTGTATATCTTAGAGTTCACAGTCATATCATAGAAGGAGGGATGATAAAAAATAAGCATTCCAATAGGACTAATATAGCAGACATCCCATTCAGAACTTAATAGAAACGTAGGACTTAGATGTTATAGTTAAAGGGTGTCCAGGCATACAAATAAATACCAGAGAGGATATTTTAAAAGATGATCTTATTAAGGCAAGGAGACGTGCTAAACTTCATCATAGGTTCTAAGTCAGCATAGCGGAGAAGTGTGTATAGCAAGAGCAGTTTCTGCTGTACCCAAAGATAGTTAAATATCAATCAGACAGCATCTATAGTGCATATCAGGAAGACACATACTAATAGTTACTGGAGCAGAATCAGTTAAATGAAAGGGGAGAAAATAAATCCCTCATTAAGGCCCTGTGGAGTACCTAAATTATACATCCAGCGGGATTTTTTCTGTAGGATGTCTTTGTCCCAATCGCCCCTTCGAATATTTTGGGGGACTGACTCAATTCCAAAAAATCTAAGGTCTATAGTTTCACCTTGATGCTGATTATGTATGTGATTTGCTAGTGGCATGTCTCTGCGATTTCTTATATCACCCAGATGTTCTAAAATCCTGTGTCGGAATTGTCTGGTTGTCTTACCGACATATTTTTTTCCACACACAGGCCGCTTGGTAAACGACTCCAATTGTTTTGCAATTTATGAATAGATTAATCCTATAACTGCGGGTATTGTCCAAGTTATAGAAAGATTTTCAGGGGCTTAACGATGAATGCGCTTTGAAATGATTACATTTGAAGAACCCAACAGCTCTGTTAGCTAGCCAAGCATCTTTCACTGATTTTTGAAAGTGACTATGGACCAATAGGTCCTTGATGTTAGTGGCCTTTCTGCTAACAAGTGTCACTCGCTTGTTGAGTACCTTGCTTAGATCATCATCTGCCAACAGATTATACCAATATTTATTGATAATATTGGATATTTGTGGCCATTGGTTATTATACGTTCCAATAAATTGCACAATTTGTTTCCCCTATTGTTGATGTATTTTATCTGCAAATACAGTAGATCATTGCGGTCAGCAACTTGAGCACTTTGATATTCTTTTTTGATAATCTGGTTGCTGTACCCCTCTCCTTAAACCTCTCATTTAGTAAAGCTGACTCTTTCTCAAATTTAGAAAAGGAATTGTCCTGTGTGGATTCCCAAAAACTGA
The DNA here is from genome assembly GCF_040206685.1 of Ascaphus truei. Classification (NCBI taxonomy): domain Eukaryota; kingdom Metazoa; phylum Chordata; class Amphibia; order Anura; family Ascaphidae; genus Ascaphus; species Ascaphus truei. The sequence goes on along the minus strand of NC_134487.1, from coordinate 47,763,855 downwards.
TGACGGGGATGATGGCTGTCTGCTCTTAAAAGGCTGTTGGTAGCCGTGTCTTCGTGGTGTAAAGTTGTCATTAGTTCTCCTTGAGGTGTCCTAGTAATAGTTAAATCTAGGAAAGTCAGAGACAATTTTAGTAGGTATACGCAAGCCTTCCAACAAAGGACCAACATGCTACTACAGTTTCCAAAGTACTATGGAAAAGTATGTTGTACACTATGGATTACTGGCCAGAATCCACTCTGACCAGGGACCAGATTTTGAAAGCTGCCTCATCACTGGACATACTTGAAAATGAGAGGTAACTCTCAATGTATTACTTCCTGGTAAAACATTTTATAATAAATAAAATAAAAATAAATTAAAGAATAGTAACGCTTACAGTATGTGGTGTTAGAAAATCCAGAACAACACCTTACCACCCACATGGGAATCCACTGCCGAAAAGATTCAATAAGGCTCTGTTAAACATGATAGGAACTCTGAATAGCAGAAAGGAAAGTGAAGAAAACATGTACATCGCCTAGTGCAAGCGTACAACTGCACTTATGAGACCACTGGATACTCCCTGTACTACCTGATGTTTGGAAGTGAGGCTAGATCTCCAATGAACCTTTGTTTTGGTGTTGCGGCTGATGGCTCATCCCCTACTACAGAAATGCAGAAATTTTTTGGTTAGATCACGAGATGAGCCTCGTCCTCTATTTAGCCTATTACTCTTTTTCAGGTTCATAACTCGGTTAGAAGCCTCCTCCCAGGGAGGAATTTCAAGCTGGCCAATTGGCAGTAGATTACTCCTTTGGAGGATTTCGAATTTTCCTCTGTCAGGCTTCACTTTATTCACTGATAAACCCATAGGGCTCTGACTTCCATCGATTTGTGTACAAAGACATAAGGAACAATTGAACAGGTTTAATAAAATGGCTATTAACGCTGCTGACTCTACCAATAAAGGAAACAAAGTGCATTTTGACCAACAAGCACAGGGCAGGAGTAGCAAGCGAATGGCAGAGTTCTCATTAGAAATGTCAGAATACCTGGAAGACAATAAAAAGCAAATGAGATGGAAGTCAGAGCCCTATGGGATTACCAGTGAAAAAAGTGAAGCCTGACAGGAAAATTCGAAATCTTGCAAAGGAATAAGGTACTGTCAATTGGCCATCTTGTAACTCCTCCCTGGGAGGAGGCTTCTAACCGAGTTATGAACCCGAAAAGGAGTAATAGGCTAAATAGAGGACGAGGAACATCTCGTGATCTACCAAAAATTTTCACAATGAAAGAAAATGTTAGGCTATTTCTCCAATATTATGGACACCAATGCTAAATAAGGTCATTGGGACATAAATAGAGACATTGAGAGACTAAAGCACAGCAACACACATGTTGGTATATGGTTGTATAATCTGTGTTATCTGATGTGTACATGATACTCATGATTGAGGATCACAAATGTGTTACTCTGGGAGCATTTCAATACAAGCCCCTGTTATTTATAGATAGATGTTGTGTCATATTGCCTGCCCCATCTCTACATTGGTGGCCTAGCATATCATTCACATAGGGGAGTAGGATTTAGGCCCCAAGTCTAAGCATGTGCACTGTGTAATCAGTTTAAGGAGGTAACAAGGGCCTACACATAGGTTAACCATGGTGAGTTCATCCGTTTTTCAGTTTCCGAGGCCAATCAATCCATTAATTTTTAGTTTTAGTTTGTAGTTCATTAGGTTTTTATACCTACAGTATGCAATGGTTTAAATAAATTCACCTCAGCAATGCTTGGGAAGCGCAACATTCTCCGATGAGGAAAAGTATACGTTTCCTGAGTTTCCCCTAAAGGGGTGTGAGGGGGTAAATGATGAGAGAATGGGGGACCACTGGGTTTATTTAATATTAACTTGTCATGTCTATTTAATTAACTTTAACAGAATTGCTAATGTACATTATGTTACTAAATGTCTGCCTGGGAGTAACGACAAGTATTACACTAACTTAACTAATATAACATTAACTTACAGTGTTAACGTTAATGGACTAGTGGATATGCGATTTTATGATAAAGACTCATTTGCATAACACTTGTATGTCATTATGACTAACTTACATTATAGTTAATGCTTTACTCACTTATGGGAGTTTGATGTTATGTTATTATAAGATACACTGTCAGTCTTATTGTAACATTAATTGAGGTTAACATCATGTTAAGTGACTTAAAGAAGCTTAGTGAAACTGGGCTTTAATATCCTTGAATGTATACTATCTGGCCTGATAGAATAGTTTGCTGATGTATTGTTCCTCGTTAAGACTTTTTTTCAAATCTGGTGTGGTATTTTTCATTAATTATGTAAGCATTATAGTTAGGGAAAACCAACACTAGAACAAAACGAAGTTCTAGAAATTATTCAATCCAGTTAAATCATACGTCAAAGGCTTGTATAATTTTAATAATTTAATTCTGTGTAGCAGCAAAATATTGCCTCATTTAGCATACCAATGGAAGCATTATTCTCCATTATTCATTTACAGATAATTGAACTGAAACAAATAAAAGATAGATAGGTTGTAATGCTTTTAAATCATGTGGAATAACAAGCTTTGGATGACCAAATTACTTTTAAATTACTAAGTTGATCTCTTGCAATGTCAATTAAACTTGCCTACAGTATGTGGACCCTGTTGAAAATGTATTATTTTCTAGCGAATCTAAAACTATAGCTTTGCCTTTCCCTATCTGACATTTCAATGTAACTTGTCTCCTACTAGGGCTCTACACTTCCATTGATCTTTTACTAGCAATAGCCTTCCCTTGAATAATTTAAAGGTTTCAGTTTTTTGTTTTTTTTTGTTAAATAATGTTTTCCTAACATTTTTATATTTAAAAAAACATTTATGGTATGCTTATAGCTTACTGTAATTGTAATTAAATCTAAAAAACGCTTTCTCCGCTTTCCAAACATTTTCAGAATACATACTGTAGATATATCTGTATTCCCAGGGCCTTCCTACCTGCTTGTACATAAGTAAAAAATTGAGGAACTGACAGACCGGGTCAGCTCCCTAGTTTTAGTAGAAAAAAACAGTAGTAAAGCACGCACTAACAGAAGAAAGTTTTAAATTATGTGCATTTAATACCCCTTTTTGAAGTTACAGATTTGGATGCTTATCTTTTGGCATAGCTTCAACACCAGTAGTGTATCACAAAACTATACATATGAATTATGAACATATTGAGAGTGTCAAGACCTTCATGAATGACAAAAGATTTTTGGAGTTCAACTAAAGAGGAGCATTATCATACGCTTCTAAAGGTTTGGGAAACAACTAGAGCTGCAAACATGAAAGGAAATAAAAAAAAATGGCATTTGGGGGTTAAAGAAGTAATATTTATTGGTGAGGTTGTTTCCAATGAATGCATAGGACATTGAACAAGAAAAGTGTAAGCCATTGTAATACTGTAATGCCGTGTCCACAGTCAAAGAAGAATGTTCAGTGGTTCCAGGGCATGGTGAACTATTTAAAAAATGTTTTATTCCTAATCTATCAATAAAGACAGCTACACTGAGAATGCACAGCTAAGAACCCATCAGCTGCTGTAGAGATTGTAAACAGCAGACACCAAGGGAAGGGAGCACTGGAGAGAAGAAACAGAAACGTGGCGTAATACATCTTGCCAGCTGAGTTCTAAGTGAGTCATCCAGTAACTGCTTTTACAGATTACCAAGAGATCAATGGTTTTCCTTGTAAGGGGGTGTGAGGTACCGTGTAGTGAAAGTGCGCTGGTGGCTCGGGGTTAAACTGCGTGACTTCCCCCTCCCCCGTTTTCATAGGGGCTGTCATTCATCTGGGAGTGAAAACGCACACTGTGATTGGCAATAAATTGATATTTGTAGTTTCTATTGGTATATTGCGCTCCTTTCTCTTTTGTTTTTCATGGTTTATGGAGAGAGAGAGAGAGAGAGTGACAGAGAGAGAGAGAGGGTGACAGAGAGAGAGGGTGACAGAGAGAGAGGATGACAGAGAGAGAGTTAGTGGGCGAGGTGGTGGGTGGGTGACGGGGAGATGGGTGACATGACTGACTGACACTTGGTTGGATGGGTGACAGACTAGTGGGTGACTGACACACACTTGGGTGAGTGGGTGACTGACTGACACTTGGGTGTGTGGGTGACTGACTGACACTTGGGTGGGGGAATGAGTGGGTGGGTGCCAGACTGACTGACACTTGGGTTGACTGACTGACACTTGGGTGGGTGACTGAGTCACTGACACTTGGGTTTGGTTGACTGACACTTGGGTTGACTAACAATTGGGTGGGTAGGTGACTGTCGCTTGGGTGGGTAGGTGACTGACTGACACTTGGGTGTGTGGGTATGGGTGACTGACTGATATTTGGGTGGGTGACTGACTGACTGACACTTGGATTGGTGGGTGACTGACTGACTGACATTTGGGTGGGTTTGGGATTGACTGACTGACTGATTTGGCTGACACTTGGGTGGGTGGGTGGGTGACTGACTGACTGATACTTGGGTGGGTGGGTGACTGACTGACTGACTGACACTTGGGTGGGTGGGTGGGTGACTGACTGACACTTGGGTGGGTGACTGACTGACTTTGACTGACTGACACTTTGACTGACTGACATTTGGGTGTGACTGACTGAAAATTGGGTGACTAACTGACACTTGGGTTGGTGGGAGGGTGACTGACTGACACTTGGGTGAGTTGGTAGGTGACTGACTGACTCTTGGGTGGGTAGGTAACTGACTGACTGACATTTGGGTGGTTGTAGACTGACTGACTGACTCTTACTGACTGACACTTGGATGTGTGGGTGGGTGACTAACTGACTGATAATTGGGTGGGTGTGTGGGTAGGTGGGTGGGTTAGGTGACTGACTGACACTTGGGTGACTGACTGAATGACTGGCACTTGGGTTGGGTGGGTGACTGACTGACACTTGACTGACTGACTGACACTTGGGTGACTGACTGACTGACACTTGGGTGGGTGACTGACTGACACTCTGGTTTGGGTGACTGACTGACTCTCTGGTGGGTGACTGATGTACAGGTATATCCCTAATCTGATTGGTGGTTACCATAATGAATTATTTTTTTATTGTTATGTGTTTTGATACTAGTGTACATGTGCAGGAGGTCTTCTGAGCTGAACTGCATTGGTTTCAGCCTTGGGGACCCCCTACTTCATGAGATACAGGCCCCATTATGGGGTGCCGGTATCTCCCTGCATGATTTAAATCCCCCGGTCACGTGACATGGGAGTTTGAAAAGCACAGGGGATCCCAGCACCCCATAACAGAGTTGAAAAGCTCAGGAGACCCCCTACATATGTACATTAATATTAAAATTAATATTTCTACTGTACAATCACCTGTAAGAGCCATGCATGGAGACGCAGCATTTCCATGCAGCTCTTACAGGCTGTTTTTTTTCTATCAGCTACAGTATACTGCTGTAGAATTCAAAGCCTGATAGCAGTGGGAGGAAAAATCAGGTTGCATGATCGGGCATGTTTTTGATCGCACGTACCAAAATGGGCTTCACTTCTTAGTGAATCCCGCATTTGGCTTCACTTTGTTACGCGTGAGTCAAAATTTCATACTCGTGCAAAAATGTATTGCTTAGTGAATCGCCCCCATGGAGAGATACCTGTGCACAACAAGCACACATGAGATATCATGGAAATATTCATGTCTCTCCATATGTTGTATAGAGGTATATTTGAGTAGATATATATATATACGTGGCACTTGAGACGCTAGTAAAATAGTAACAAATTTAATTGCAGTAAGATTGTAATCCTCATAAACCTTTTGAACGCTCTTCGAATATCTGCAAAGGAAAATTTTCTCTCTCTTCTTGCATCACAGTTATATCCTCCCACAACAGAGATAAATGCCTGCAGAATATCATACACTGTACAAAAACAAACATTTTAGAAGATGTATATGATATTGACAATGCTGTGTAAATTCCTTCCTTGTTGAAGCTCCTGCTTGTTTCAAGCTGACACTTAAAACAAAACACCTGTAATGGGATAAACCAGAAACTTCAAGGCAGGGTGAACCTCTCATAGAGAGCCTGGACATCCTGTTTATACAGACCAATCAGATCAAAACCAGGACATATCAGTCAAGAAAGGGACATTTCTGATCAACTTAACCTTAGCAATCACAGAATTGGAAAGAAAAACAAACTGTTACTTTTCAGCAGACACAATTGTAATGGTGTTTCAGGCCCCACCCAATCTCACATTGGCCCCTGTGGTCTACTAGCCCCATTACATGGATGTGTATTGTGTGGTGCACTTGCTGGCTTACAGGACTTCTGAGTCTCCCGCTGGGTTGGTATGGGGATATCAGCATGACAGGCATCAGTGGTAGTGTCTCTGAGTCTTACTCACATACGATGCAGCGCCTCCACCCCATCAGGATCTCTGCGGCCGCAGGGGGATGTATCTGATGGGGACCTCCTCTGTGGTACCTCCTTCTGTAGAATGACTCCACACTCACACAGAAGGGATGTGGTGAACAAGGGTATCTTTATTAACATCTTCATGGACAGACTGCCCCTCATCGCGGTCGTACTAGCCGCTCATCCCTTTGGAGTACATCCCTCTCAGAAGTTCCTCCTCTCTCAATCGAGTTGGCTCACCTCTCCCCTAAGGGAGATCACCATTAGTGTCAGGTCCCTGAACACAGTGTGTAGACAGCTAGTACTTAAATCTGACAACCTTGAACTGCTGCAGACACTCCTTGTCTCTCCTGGTTAAACCTCTAACTTTTGGCAGTGCTGTATCTTATATAGACTCAGAAACAGACCCATCTCTGTGTCACTAATAGTGGACACAGAGCATGTTGTCACTTCCCTTGTGTACATATGACACCTCACCAGGGTGTGAGGGCAAACCTCCATGATTGTTGCTGGCAACCCTGCATACTTACCAGGTTTACTGCCAGCATGAGAAGGAGCTGTATACCATTTTTATACATGGCTACACAATATATATACAAACACATTCAATTCTCCTTCTTGATTAAAACATACTTAGAAAGTCAGCTGGATTTGGAAACAACAAGATTCTTGAGACAGTGGGGCTAATAGGCTTTTTCCCATTGAAAAGCATTGCAAAAAATAAATTCAAAATAAATAAATAAAAGAACACAATCACATCATAAAAAAACAATCATTTAAATCCATTGATTGTCAGTGTGGTTACCTAGGCCCTCAATGGGCCTAGATAGCCACAATGGCAATTAATGTTGACCCTAAATAATTAAATGTATTACTTACCCCAACCGGGATGAAGACCACCCTCATCACAATGCTAAAGTCACCAGGAGAAAAATACAATAAAGGGTCGATGTGTAAACATGTGTAAACATTACAAAAATAAAACTTCAGTCCACTCCAAGTCCGATGGCAAATGTAAAAACAAAAAACAAACACCATTAAAAAATAACACATAGCCCGATGACAAAAGACAAACAAACACAAAAGCATTAAAAATGAAACCAAGCCCGACGGCCCTAAGAATAACAATCCAATTCCTGATCACAAAAAGTAAACAATGTTGGTGTAGAAGAAGATGGTGCAAGTATTTCTTCTTTTAGGTAACGTCACATTAATAGAGCCCAGATTTATTGTACTTCTAAAGATCTACCCCTCTGTTTACATTCAAATATTCCCTAAGGTACCAGACTCCCCCTCATTCTCCTGTTACACATCCTTTCGGACCATTTTTACAGATAAAACTTCCAAGGGCTCCAAGCGTGTTCTTGAGATATTTGTAACCCACATTTGAAATAGCAGTGGATAAGAGTAACTTAAAGTTATTAGTATTTATTATTTATTTATTTATAAAATATTTTACCAGGAAGTAATACATTGAGAGTTACCTCTCGTTTTCAAGTATGTCCTGGGCACAGAGTAAAACAAATAATACATGGTTACAAATACAGTTACATAAATGAACAAGGTATACATTTATATACAAGACATTGCATGCACAGTTAAAGAAAATATATATTATGAGCTTATGAAACAGTTACAGACCAGATTAAAGTGTGAGACAGCCTTAGATTTGAAAGAACTTAAGCTGGTGGTGGATGTGAGAGTCTCTGGTAGGTTGTTCCAGTTTTGGGGTGCACGGAAGGAGAAGGAGGAACGTCCGGATACTTTGTTGAGTCTTGGGACCATGAATAGTCTTTTGGAGTCTGATCTCAGGTGATAGGTACTGCATGTGGTAGGGGTGAGGAGCTTGTTCAGGTAGCTGGGTAGCTTGCCCAGAAAGTATTTGAGGGTGAGACAGGAAAGGTGAACTTTGCGCCTAGACTCTAGTGATGACCAATCTAGTTCTTTGAGCATTTCGCAGTGATGTGTGTTGTAGTTGCATTGGAGAACAAAACGACAAATTGAATTGTAGAGGGTGTCAAGTTTGCTAAGGTGGGTTTGAGGAGCCGAGCCATATACTATGTCTCCATAGTCAATAATTGGCATTAGCATCTGCTGTGCAATACGCTTTCTGACCAGGAGACTTAGGGAGGATTTGTTCCTGTAAAGTACCCCTAGTTTGGCATAGGTCTTGGTTGTCAGGGTATCAATGTGCATCCCGAATGTTAAGTGGGAGTCAAACCATAAGCCCAGGTATTTAAAACTAGTGACAGGTGTTAGGGTGGTTTTAGCGTTGGTTCTAATCAGGAGCTCAGTCACTGGAAGCTTTACAAATTTAGTCTTGGTCCCAAATACCATTGTTACAGTCTTGTCAGTGTTTAAAAACAGTTTGTTTTGGGAAATCCAGTTTTCGAGTCTCAGAAAGTCAGACTGAAGTATGTGTTGAAGGTCAGAGAGGCTATGGCTGTGTGCATACAGGATTGTGTCATCTGCATACATGTGTATTGAGGCTTCCTTACAAGCTGTGGGAAGATCATTAATGAACACTGAGAAGAGTAGGGGCCCCAGAACAGAGCCTTGCGGGACACCACAGGTGATATCCAGGGGGTTGGAGTTAGAGCCTGAGATGGACACATGTTGGGATCTTCCTGATAGGTAGGACTGAAACCAGTTTAAAGCATGTTTCCCTATTCCAGAGCTCTGGAGTTTGTTAAGCAGGATAGCATGATCAACTGTGTCAAAAGCCTTTGCAAAATCTAGGAATACTGCACCAGTGAGTTGTCCCCGTTCCATTCCACACTGGATTTCATTGCAAACTTTTAGCAGGGTAGTTACGGTGGAGTGTTTGGGACGAAACCCAGACTGGAATTGGCTAGGGAAATTTGTCTTGGTGTAGAACTCGCTTAATTGGGAGTGGACACATTTTTCCATAACTTTGGATAGAATTGGGAGAAGTGAGATTGGCCTGTAGTTTGAGACAGTGTTTTTGTCCCCACTTTTGAAGATTGGGACAACTCTGGCAGTTTTCCAGGTCTTAGGGATATGGCCTGCAGACAGGATAGAGTTGACTATCGACGCAATTGGTTTGGCAATGGCTGGGGCACCAAGTCGTAGGAACCTAGATTGTAGTAAGTCGGGTCCACATTGGCTGCTTAGTTTTAGTTTGAGGAGCGCTTGTGTAATCTCCTCTTCAGATACTGGGCTAAATTGAAAATTGTGGGCAGTGTTGGGAGGGGGTGGGACTATAGGGGTACTCCCAGGATGAGATTCAGGTTTGGGGTTTGTGCTGCGTTTCGCTAATAGGTTAGTGGCACACCCCACAAAGTAATCATTGAATGCATTTGCAATGTCAGTGGGGTTTGTCAGAGTAATATCCCCCTTAGTGATATTACTTGGTTGTTGATGGTTAGGAGGCTGGAATATATTGTTGATAACCTTCCAGAAATTAGCTGGGTTTGATGTATTCTGGAGGAGATTGTCAGAGTAATATTGTGCTTTTGCATGCCTTGTTTGCCTTGTGCACACGTTCCGCAGGCATCTGTAGTGATTGAGATCCTTGGTAGTGCCAGTTACTTTGTAGCTTTTCCACAAGGCATCCCTGAACTGGTAGAGTACTATAAGGTCAGGTGTAACCCATGGAAGGTGGGCCCCCCGTACCCTTATTTTGCGTAGTGGAGCATGGGTATCGCAGAGTTTTAAGAACTCGGATTGGAAATAGTCGAGCGCAGAATCGGGGTCGGGAATTAAATCGATTCTGTGCCATGGGCAGTTGGTAAGGTCATCCAGAAACTGTTGTGGGTTAAAGTTTTTAAATGTTCTAGTTAGGAGAACTTTGGGGCTTGAATGGGGCGGTTTAATTTTCCTTACACAGTACACTATTGCATGGTCACTGAAAATGTCAGGAAGGATGCCAGAGGATTGGATTCTGCTGGGGTTTGAGGAGAGAATCCAGTCTAGCAAGGAATGGTTATGCGACTTCAGGTTTATTCGTGTGGGTTGGGAAATGAGTTGCGATAGGTTAAGTGACTTGAGTTGTATCTGGATTTTGTGGTTTTTAGGGTCAAGCCAATTGAAGTTGAAATCCCCAAGAACTAGCAGCTCACTCTTCTCATTCAGAGAGGAAATGGAGGCAAGAAATTGGGTGATATCAGTCAAGGATTGTGGAAGGGCTTTAGGGGGGCGGTAGATGCCAGCAAGCAAGATGGGCTTAGAAAAGGGGAGGCAGATTTTGCCAACTAGAGTTTCAAAAGAGGGTGGACTTGGTGGGCAATGTAGCAGTGTAAATTGTAAGGTGTCTGCAATATAAAATAACACCCCTCCTCCTCTCTTTGACCTATCTCTCCTAAAAATGGAGTATCCCTGAATGGCGATATTTGCATCTGGGGTTTTAGAGGATAGCCATGTTTCTGTAAGAACGATGGCTTTGGGTTTATGCATAAGGCACCATGCCCTTAGTTCATCCAGTTTGGGCAGCAGGCTCCGGATGTTTATATGGGCGACAGATAGCCCTTTTTGGAATTTAAAGGTGGAATTCTCAGGGGCATGGGACAGAGCTGAAATGGGAGGACCTGGGTTAGTTTCAATATCACCTGCTAGAGAGAGTAATAGTATGAGAAGAAATTTGGGTAGTTGTTTACAAGTTGTAAATTTGTGGTGTTTTCCATTAGAGTGAGCAGTGGTTGGTGTGCTGGTTTTTAGAGTTCTCCACCAACATTCAGTAGATAGTGCAAGGCTTTTGAGTAGTCCAGGGTGTATGGTGATGTTGGGAATTGGCCAGGATGGAGGAGTTTGTAGTGGATAGAGGGAGTAACATCTCCATGAGGCCAGGAGAAAGAAAAAAGTTAGAAGACATAGCAGGTTCATGATGCCAGAGGTAGGCAGTGTTGCATGGAGCTGTTATGAGCAGAGTGAGTGTGTGCAGACTAAACAGCAGTGGTGAACCTGTACCTTGTCATGTGTTTTGCTGCATTGCAATGCTAGGGTCAATTCAGGGTTTCAGTGTTTTGTGCAGTCAGTTTTGGGAGAGGCTGCAGTGAAAGAAGTTGTAAAGGGGTGGGGGGTTAAACTATGCAGGCTAACAAGCATGGGATCATAGTGTGATCTGAATAGCTTACCATTTGTTGTCTTGAGTTAAAGAGTTTGCAGAAAGAAGCAGTCCCCAGTCACCTCTAGTCACACTGTAGTCTAACTGTATCACTTAAAAACCTCACTTTAAATGCCTCACTGCCTAATGCAGTTCCTGCCAAATGCAGCTGAGCTGTTAGTATTATACACAAAAAAAAGGTCACATGACCCTCCCCCTCCCCAATCAGTCACCTTGTTCCATTTGTTCAATTAACAGCACAGAGTTAAGAGGAAAAGAAAAAAAAAAAAAAATACTTTTTACATTCAAACATACTAACTTATATATCAATTCAACAAGGCCAGATTCAGTCTTATACAGAGGGTTTCAACATCATTTGCCCATTGGCAGTAAAAATAATCTAAATATCTAACAAAACTTGACATTCGCTATGAAAAATATTTCAATCAAATCCTAATTTTTTTTATATAGTCTGGTTTAATTTTATTTTAGTTTATAGTATAGTTTGTCAGTTTGTATCACAATAGTCACCATTTCTACAAAATATAGTTAGAATTATGCAGAATTTGTTTGCCCACTCCTGCTTTAAAGACACTATACTGTTTATAATCACAAACGTACAGAAAATCTTTCTGTTTATCTTCCAGCCATTATAAAAAAAAGTTGGGACATCTAATTTAAACCAACTCTATGTTGAAAACAACACATAAAATACCTATTAAGAACTCTAATGAAATTCAAACAAGACACAAACACAGTGCTTATCTAAACAAAGCAATCAAATGAGACAACACCTCCTGCTGTTCTCCTGAATGACTTCTGCTTAGTTTCCTGGAAATAAAGTGCTGTTTGCATACATATAGATTTATTTATATATGTGTGCAGTCTTTAGTTCAAAAATTACAAAGATAGACATCAACAAACATTCTGTGAAAGATTTTGGAATGTCAATAATGTTAATCATAAAATGTAGACATTTTTGCTTATTTGGGATCTAGGAAAAAAAAAACATGTGTATACAGTGGCAAAATACAGTGTACTTAAACCAAAATAAAACAAAAAAAATCATGATTGCTATCAAAAATATAGAAATAATATACAGTACTGTGTATGTCAGGAGTGACGATGAGCGCTGCATAGGGTGTTCTAACACGGCTGTCAGTTGTTAGTGCTTCATCAGAGGTGGTGAGTCTATAGCAGACCTGTACAACATACGGCCCGCAGGCCGCATGCGGCCCGTCGGGACACCCTGTGCGGCCCGCGATGGCCCCCTCCAACGCCCCCCACTTCACCCCCCACTTCACCCCTCTCCCCACTTCACACCCCCTTCCCTGGTAGGGAAGGAAGGAGCGCTCCAGTAGGAGTACGCTCCAGCAGTGTGTGACAGCGCGCTCCCCCCCCTCTCCCGCTCTAGCAGTGTAGCCACTTCCACTAATATAGAGAAAACTTTATTTACAAAATGAACCATAAGGATTTAAATGATTAAAATCAAAGCTCAATATGCTAGCTCTGTTAACCGGTAAGTAAATCATCTTACCCAAGTTAATAACTCTCAACTTAGATCCTACCAATACTCTAAATCAGCCATGTACACATACACTGAATAGCTACATATCCTAAACTAAGTGTGCTAATAATAGAGTGATTGAACTGAAAACAAGTTTAGGGATATATATAGTCCCTTTGGGAACTTAAGTGATCGTGATTAAACAATATAAATAAGTGAATATAATATAGTTATGCTTGTGTATGCTGACTGATTTCCAGCTGGATTAATAGCTGTAGTCACATAGATGTAGAGAATTCTCTGTATAGCCATTATGGTGCTTTGAACAGAGGAGATATAGCTCCCTCCTGTGTTCATAACGATTATACAACTGGGGAGGGATAGCTGCTATTAGCAATTGGCAATTTCCCTCATATATACTGTGCAATAAAGTACTCCAATCATATGCTTCCAACTGGCACTTTGAAAGATCCTCATGTGAGGTTGATCAAATGGGATATACTACATCGCATTACAATGTTGTGGATGGTAACCTGCTGTAACTCCTTCCCACCCCTATACACCCAACCCGCCACGATAGAAGGGGGGGGGGGGCGGGGAGAGACGAGGAGCAGGCGATGCTTGTGAAGCAGAGAGGATACTCGGTCAGAGGACGTGCTGGCTAAGGTAAACCCTGCATACAGCCTCCCTACTAGTGGATGCCCTCTTGGCCCACAACCTGGTTAAACTTGCTAAAAGGTATCTAAGTAATAAACATAGATGAGAGTTGAGCATTGCGCTATGAGACTGATGACCGTGACGTCATCACTACCCGACGCGCATTTCGTTCTGACACGAACTTCTTTGGGAGTGGGCATGCCTCTGTTCCTGCTCATGGTAATATACCCATTGGTTGTCATGGCAACCGCTTGCACTGTGTATTAACCTGTCACGAGGTAATTACTGGATTCGTAAGTGCAGCTATGCAGTTATTGTAATTATACAGAGGTAAGCTATATTAAAACAGGGAAAATAGACTCACTCCCTTAGATTAAAAAAGGATTACATAATTACATACAGTAGTTCACCAGTTATTTAAATGTCATATTGCATACATTAGTATATGACATAGGGCCTCATGCAGTAAGCGGCGCAAAGGCACTTTTCGCCCGTTTTGCGCCAAAAATGCATACCTCGATTCAGTAAGGGGCGAAAACTTGGCGAAAAGCAAAAAAAAACCCAAGTTTGTTGGCGGGGTTTTTTTCTGCCATCGACACGGCGAAAAGGCACTTTGCGCCGCAACTAGCCATGTTTTGAAACCCGCTCAATTCTAGTAGTGGTGAGTAGCTTTGCGCCACTCTAGAATTGAGATTTTCACGACAATCCGTCTCGCCCAAAAAAGTTGACAAGTTGCTGAGGAGAGGCTGCGGATGAGCGGCAGAACGGCACTTAGAAAAAATCAGGCCTTTTTCCTGCCTGGGATTGATGCCGGAGGTCTCCGGAGCTGATACCATTAATACCAGCACCGGAGCAACCCGGCATGCATCCGAGGCAGGAAAAATCCATTTAAAGGCCACTTCATTACCTTAGCGGCTAACCGCTAAGGCAATGAAGGGGTTAACCAGCCGTGCCAGGTTTATTGTGGGTGAAAGGGGTGGGTGAAGGGTTTTTTTGGACCTTGGTGGTTGTTTATTGCTTGCGGGGGGGTTGCGGGTGCACTTAACCCCTTCATGACCTTAGCGGTTAATACCGCTATGGTCATGAAGGGGTTAAGCCCTCCCACTACCCACCCGCAAGCCCTAAACAAACCACCGTTGGGGCTAATACCCACTTCGGCCATCCCCGCTACCCACAATAAAAAAAATACACACACAACAGCCCAACACACACCCTCCCCACTACCCCCCCCTCTGTGAGGCCTAACCACCCTCACTCACCTAATACCCAGCCAGGAGGCCTACCTACATACCCTTGGGGCCAATACCCCCTTCCCCCACCCCCAGTACCCACAATAAAAACAATACACAGCCCCACAATAAACATCATTATATTTATTAAATACATAATTCACCCCTGTGCCCCCCTAAATACATGATTTATTATTTTATATACAGGGTTAATACACCAGGCCCATGGGAGTCCCCGGTGGGCCTGACGGGTCACCTCACAGACCTACAGTAGCCCAGCACCATGTTTCATATAGGGTCTGGAGGGCTGCGGGTGGTCCGCGCCAGGCGCCATGGTCCACCAGGTGGTCTCCACAGGTCACCATGGGCCACAATGGGGTCCCCACGAGTAGGCCCGCGGCTGTCTGGGGGTTTCTGGGTCAGACCCACAGGTGTCTGAGGGGTCTCGGGTGGTTCCCACGGGGGTCTGGGGGCCCACGGATGGTCCCTACGGGTCCGCGGTGCAGATAGGGATAGGGATTATCCAGATAGGGATAATAGATTATTTCCCATTTTTAAACACATTAAGTAGCATAATAAAATAAATAAAGTTCTACTCACCTCATCAATAAGAAGCCCCCTCGCTAGCAAAATCTGTGTCCTCCATTGCCAACAAAATACATAGCCAATACATTGCAATTACATTCTGATATCAATTAACCCCTTAATCACCTTATCGGATAATAACCGCAAAGATAATTAAGGGGTTAAACCACCCTGGCCCGATACCCAACCTTCACCATTCTATTGTACAGTGGCTTCATCATGCAACTATATATATACACACACATATCTATATCTATCTATATATATATATATATATAGATAGATATAGAAATAGATATATATACAGTGTTCGACAAATCACCCAAAAATCTACTCGCCCAACCAAAAAATCTACTCGCCACCTAGTCCCATCCCCAACCCCGCCCCTATTCCCGCCCCCAACTCCGCCCCTAGTCCCACCCCAACCCCGCTTTAAAATAAAATATATAAATAAAATACATTTTATAAATTCCTAGTCAGAAGAACATTCGTTTTTGACAAATGTATTTATTACATTATACTACAATTAGTCCTTGTTACGTGTGTGTGTGTGTGTGTGTGTGTGCGTGCGTGCGTGCGTGTGTGTGTGTGTGTGTGTGTGTGTGTGTGTAAATGTCAGATCTAGAAATAAAAGCCACAGGTGAATGACTAGTTTCCTGAACCAGTGTCTGGACATCCCCGCTTCACAATATCTAAAGCAGCAATCCCGCCTGGAATCTTACCTGATCCGCAGTCCATCAATGTCCAGGTACCCTCATTCCCGCAATGTTATACATTGAAGTGGATGTGTTCCCTACCTGTCTTCTGGGTTAGGGGGATTCCGATGTCTTCCGTGTGAAGCTTGAGTCAGATCTGGAAGAAAGCAGTATAAGTTATTTTGGTGTAGTATAGGACAGTTAAGATATGATAGTATATACGGAGGCGTGCACGACAAGGAGGTGAATGGCAGCTTAGAGTGTGAGCTCCATCCCCTCCGGCGTTTCAAATCGATCTAACTCCAGCAAAAACACAGCATCTGCATAATCCAGTATCTGCAGAACGTGTCTAAATATACAGACATGGCATCAACTAAGACTTTAAGAAAAAAAACACAGCCGGTGTCTACTTATTTTAAGAGCAAAGAGGCTGCCAGGGCTGACGTACCTGAATCTCCAGTGCAAACAGCATCAGCAGACCCAGAATTGGACTCCGCACCTGAAGAACCACACGATATGGATATAATGAGACGTAAAGACATGAAAGAGTTTTGCAGCAATATGCAACAATTCTTTAAGTCTGAACTTTGGGCACTTCGGAAGGATATAGACGCAATAGGGGAGCGTACGGCTGCTTTGGAATCCAGGGCAGATGAGACAGCTACATCCACAACACAAACACAGACTCAAATATCCGCCTTAAAGGCACAGGTCACCTCCCTAGAGGATAAAATTGAGGACGCAGAGAACCGCGACCGGCGCTGTAACATACGGCTGAGAGGGGTCCCAGAAGCTATAACTGACCCAGAAGAATTCACCTCGAGGTGGCTGGAACATATATTCCCAGACATGGCTGCCAGAGACCTGGTTCTGGACAGATGCCACCGGGCACTGAGGGGAAGACCTCAAAAAGGAGACCCCCCGAGGGATGTGGTAATTAGATTCCACTGTTACCGCACCAAAGAAGAAACATGCCGGATAGCAAGGGAACTGAAGGTAGTGGAGTTTGAGAAAATAAAATTCCAAGTGTACCAGGATCTGTCACCTGCCACGCTAGCAAAAAGGAGAGCATTAGCCTCCGTTACCAGAACACTGAGTGACCAAGAGGTGAGGTACCGCTGGCTATTCCCGTGTGCCCTAATGGTCTTTAAGAACGGGGTGGCACATACCCTCAAAAATGTAGAGGACACAGAGGGATTCCTTAGAAGGGTCCTGGGTTCAACACAGAGCCCCCCTCGCCACGCGGCAGCTAAAGATGGCGCCCCCGCGCAGCCATGAGCTAACCCACGACTGATGCACTGAGCCCTGCATAAAAGACCCTCCACTAGCCACAATCACCGGAATCTTCTATTTTGACCTACCCCAACATTGCCCCTCATGCCCCCGGGACCGCTTGGGACCCCTTCCGCAGCCCTCACCAGTCCCTAGAGAGGGGAATCAGCACCCTACAACGCAGCAGGTCCTACTCACGTTTTTTGGCCGGCAGCCATCTTCCCTTACTCCTTCCCCGAGGCGCAGGGGAACTTCAGTGATCTTCGCGGGCTTGTCCTGTGACGTCATCACCCCGCGCCGTCTTCCCGCGAGAGCTGGATCCATGGCGCCTGCGCAGTAGAGGGAGGAAGCGGAGGCACCTACTGCCCTCACCAAGATGGCCGCCGAGGAGTGCTGCCACGCGCGGGACCCCCGGCGCCTGCGCAGAAGAGGGAGGAAGTGAGGGAGCTTACTGCCCTTACCAAGATGGCCGCCGAGGAGCGCTGACACACACGGGATTCCGGCGCTTGCTGCCCTCACCAAGATGGCCGCTGATGAGCTCTGCACACAGAACGAGGAGGCTGGAGGGGGCGCAGACGCGGAGGAGCTCTGGACACGCCACAAGGGAGTGTGCATGACAGCCTCCGCTCGTGCCCATGCCCCAGAACTGTGGTCTCCCATATACTATACATAAATACACACAATAAAAAGGATCTAAGGGAAAGGGAGGGGGGAGGGGGGGTGGGAGGAGGAGGAGAGAGGGGAGGGGGATTGAGAGGAGGAGGAGAGGGGGAGGGGAGGAGGAGAAGGGGGGGGAGGAGGAGAGGGGGGGATGTAGAGAGGGGGGTGGGGGAGGAAGGAGGAGTGGGGATGCATAAAAAGGATCTAAGGAAAAGAGGGGGATGGGGGAAGAAGGAGGAGAGGGAGGGTGGAGGGGGAAGAAGGAGGAGAGGGAGGGTGGAGGGGGAAGAAGGAGGAGAGGGAGGGTGGAGGGGGAAGAAGGAGGAGAGGGAGGGTGGAGGGGGAAGAAGGAGGAGAGGGAGGGTGGAGGGGGAAGAAGGAGGAGAGGGAGGGTGGAGGGGGAAGAAGGAGGAGAGGGAGGGTGGAGGGGGAAGAAGGAGGAGAGGGAGGGTGGAAAGGGAAGAGGAGAGAGGATGAAGGAGGAAGAGAAGAGGGGGGGTGGGTTAACATTCTCCAAGGAGCTAAGTAGATGGGCTCCAAATAGGTGACGTGGTTCAGGGAGGGAGACAGAAGGTTAGACACAGGGCAATGTTTTTCGTTATGTTTGGGAGGTGTTTATTGATATGCAGTTTCTGTTCCAGTTTCCATCGTTGAAGAGTTTAACGGAGTTACATATAGTAGCTGATTATGGAAAACACGCCGGCGGGATCCCCCGTATTGGCGTGCATGCATTCCCACTTACGATCCCTGAGAAAGAGGGATCGCGCACAAGTCCCAGGGAGGTCGGGTCCCAGCAAGACGGAGAGATTCCTCTATAAGACTGGACCAGGAGACCAACCCCATGGGCGCAAGAGACACACTCGGGGGCTCCCGAGGTGTATTCTTGTTTTTTTATTATTTGATGTCTCTGCCATGTTGATGTTATATATGCATGTTATTTTTTGTTCCCTCCCTACTGTTTTTACCTACATGTGGTCCCCCATCCCCCGCCTTCCCACCCTCCCTTCCCTCCCTTTCATCCCATCCCCCCCCCCCCCCCCCCTCACCTTTCCCCTCTCCCTCCCACCTCTCCCTCCCTTCCCCTCTCAGGGGAACATCAGCCACACCGTCAAAACACACAACAGATGGTACAGATGCGTCTCAGCACTACGGACCGGGCATGCTCCAAGGATGGAATCTTGGGTAAGTCCAAAGATTTCACGAAGCTATCCCACACACACATTAATAAATGGCGTTGATACTTATTTCCCATAATGTACAGGGCTTTAACAACCCAACCAAACGGAAGTTAGCCTTTACAGACTATAAAAGGAAACACGCTGAAATCCTTTTTCTACAGGAGACACACTTCAGTAAATCAAATGCCCCTAAATATCTTGATAAAGATTTCACCCAGGTTTTCACATCATCAGCAGCAGTCAAAAAACGGGGGGTAGCTATATTATTCCGGAACAGCATTCCGTTCGAGGTGCAGTTAAGTAAACGTGATACAGATGGTAGATACATTATTGTTGTAGGTACAATTAGGGGGCAGAGAATCACGTTGGCTTGCTTATACGCTCCCAGCGAGAAGAGCACGATCTTTTTCGATAAGTTTTTCAGAACCCTGAACTCAGTGGCCCAAGGGAGCATTGTGCTCGCGGGTGACTTTAACATAGTCATGCAACCGCACCTGGATAGGTCAGGGGTTGTAGGTCAGTACAACAAGGGAGCAGGTGTATCTTTACGCCGGGGCCTCAAGACCAACCAGTTATCAGATATATGGAGGGAATTACATCCGGCAGACAGGGATTACACTTTCTTCTCTCACCCCCATGGCTCGTACAGCAGAATTGATTACTTTTTTGTGTCCTGTCAACTGGTTCCTAAGGTTACCCGAGCAGGGATCCATGATATTTCATGGTCAGACCATGCGCCAATAGAGCTAAGGTGCAATAATATCCGAACTGATAGACCTGGGACGAACTGGAAACTTAATGAATCAATCTTAAAAATTCCCGAAATATGTGATGTTATTGGCAACGAGATTGACCAATTCTTCAATATCAATACGGGCTCTGTTGACTCACAGCTTGTCCTCTGGGAAGCCCATAAAGCAACATTACGCGGCACGTTAATAAATATCACAGCCAGACGAAAGAGAGAAAGAGAGTCCAAAATTATTAATCTCCAAAATAAATTACAGACTTTCTCCTCTAACCATAAAAAGAATTTAGACCCCAAAACCTTACAGGAGGTAAAAGATGTCAAAATTGAACTTAACATGCTACTAGCTTCCAGAGCTGACAATTCACTGAGTTGGTCAAAGAGAAAATTTTACGAGAAAGCGAACAGGCCGGATACAATGCTAGCCCGCATGCTAAAGGACAGGCAAGCTAAGTATAACATCCAAGCTATACGCTTAAAATCTGGTACCCCCACGTCTAATCCTCAGAAAATTGTAAACGAATTCGGCTCCTTCTATGAAACACTGTATAACGGTGAAAAAGTGGCACATAACTCTACAACGAGCGGTGCCCTAAGAGATTTCTTAGCCAGCTCGGAACTAGGGAGATTGACGGACACTGATAGAGCAGTTTTGAATGCTGACTTCACTATGGAAGAACTATCTCAGGCCATTAAAGAACTGAAGCCATCAAAGGCCCCTGGGCCTGATGGATTCTCAGGGCTTTACTATAAGAAATTTATAAAGCTGCTCGCCCCAAGGTTGCTCCGCATGTTTAACGCTATTTTAGCGGGAGCCCCCATCCCCAAGGAGATGTTAAAGGCGTCAATATCACTAATTCATAAAACTGGGAAAGACCCGCTAGACTGCAAAAGTTACCGGCCTATATCATTAATTAACACTGATGTTAAATTATACGCTAAATTATTGGCCAATAGACTTAGTCTCATCCTACCCAGACTTATACACCCAGATCAAGTCGGATTTATCAAGGGCCGGCAAGCAGCGGATAATACACGACGATTTATTGATCTGTTGGATTTGGCAAATAGTAAGGCAACTCAAAGCATGTTGTTAAGTCTGGATGCAGAAAAAGCTTTCGATAGGATAGACTGGCCATATTTAAAAGAGACGCTTGCGACATTTGGCTTTGGAGATCGGGTGAGTGAGGCGATTCTATCGCTGTACTCTAACCCCACCGCCAGGGTCATACACCAAGGCTACCCCTCTCTGCCATTCCAAATAAAGAGTGGCACGAGACAGGGCTGCCCATTATCCCCGCTTTTATTTGCCCTATGTATCGAACCACTGGCGGCACAAATCAGAGGAAACCCAGACATCTCAGGGTTAAACGCATACTCCCAGACCCATAAAGCGGCCCTGTATGCGGATGACATCCTCTTGATTATCACAAAACCCCTTACGTCCCTACCAAACCTCTTCGACCTACTAGATCGATTCTCTAAGGTCTCCGGCTTCAAAATCAATCAATCCAAATCGGAAGCCCTCAACATCAACCTCCCTAGACACATGGAGAAATTACTAAAATTGAATTTCAAATTTAACTGGCAACAAAACCACATAAAATACCTGGGTGTCCACATCACCAAAACTGTAAAAGACGTGTACAATGCAAATTACCCCAACCTGATTCGGACCTTAAAATCTGATTTACGGAAGTGGACATCCAAAAGGATATCCTGGATTGGACGTATCCATAGTGTCAAAATGAACCTACTCCCCCGTATATTATACCTCTTCCAAACTCTTCCAGTGCCACTCAGTTGGAGAGACTTGCACTCACTTCAATCTGAAATCTCCAAATTTATCTGGGGAGGTAAAAAACCGAGAGTAAGTAAATTAAATATGAAAAGATCTGTGGTGGCGGGCGGCCTAGCTGTACCCTGCCTGGTATCATACTACAAGGCGGCACAATTAAGTCAGATTGTACAATGGCAATCTAACCCAAAGTTAAAGAGATGGGTGGAAATAGAAAATGCTGCGTGTGCACCTCTGGAATTGAGCAGCTTAATTTGGTTACCTAAAACGGCGCGAAAATTTACCGCCATGCCGCTCTCCTCGGTGACCAACTCAGTGTCAATCTGGGAGTCTACGAAATTTCGGCATTCCCTCACGACAAAAAATTCCATTGCAACACCCATATGGAATAACCCTGATTTCGCTCCAGGTCTATCAGTCAGTAATATCTCAATCTGGAGACAGAGGGGCTACAATCGAATTAGAGATCTGGAGGGTTATGACAGAAAAATCAAAACATTCGACCATATCAGGGAAGAGAAAGAGATCCCTCACTCAGAATTTTTTAGATACCTCCAGATCAGGGCATTTTATAACAAATTTGCCCCATACCCCCTACTAACATCTTTCGAAAAGCTCTGTCTGGCTGAGGCCGACACGAAGGGACTTACATCTCAGCTATACGGAGAAGTGATCAGTTCTGGTGAACACGAGCAGCAGATACCCTCATTCCGATCTCAATGGGAAACAGATCTGGGAGAAAACTTAGAAGATGAAGAATGGAGCGCCATATATATGGCCACAGCGAAGAGCTCCATATGCACCACGCTCAAGGAGAACGCATATAAAGTCCTAATGCGATGGTACCTCACCCCACTGAAATTATCAAGGTTTGTGCCGGGTTCCTCTCCCCTGTGCCCCCGCCAGTGCGGAGGAACAGCCGACCTGTTACATATGCTGTGGTCTTGCCCACGGATCTCTCCACTGTGGGAGGCGATTAGACATTGGATACAGAGACTGTTTGATCTCACCATTCCCCCAGACCCGTGGTTGTTCCTCCTGAACAGGCCATTGACGGGCCTTTCCAAAGCAAATAACAAACTAATTGCCCATTTTGCAATTGCAACGCGGTGCGAGATAGCAGCATTATGGAAACAATCTGATATCCCAACCATCCCAAAGATTCGGAATCGAATTTGGTTCATTTGCCAGATGGAAAAATTAACGAGTTTAGTTAACGATACTGGTGACAATTTTCTAAAAGTCTGGACGCCTTGGCTGGCACAGACAGATATCCCGGGGATTGAGAGGTCCTCAATATGGCTCTGATAACAGTAGATGCGTTCTCCTTGGGAGGGACATACAGGAGGTATTCTATACACCCAAGACCCCTTATAGCAGCATTATAATATAAGTAATGTGAGAGACGACTTAGCTTGCAAGCATCTGTGATGCTTGACACAGGGCCACGTGTCGCATCTACTGCTAACGCACTCCCCCTACCTTACCTCACCCCCAACCTACCCCTCCCCACCCCACCTTGTCCTCCCTTTTCCCTATATTTTTTTTTTTTTTTTTTTTTTTTTTTGAGTATGTATTGTCTCCCCTTTTAAGTTGAGTTATAAGTGTCTGTTTGTCCATTTAAGTAGAGTCGGTTTGGACTATATGGTCCACACCAAAATACCCGGAAGACCGGGTCCCGAAGCACAGCATGACCTCGTTGTTACTTACATAGTTGTTAAAATAATGTTTACATACAAGACAAAAGTATTCTGTAATGTATTTTATGCTGTTTTGATTCAATAAAATTTAAGTTATAAAAAAAAAAGATATGATAGTATAGGATAGTTAAGATATGACGCGGCGGCCAATATAGTGAGTTCGAAGGGGCAAAGATGGCAGCTTCTCCTGTTGGAGAAGGATACAATGTTGCACAGAAACCACGCTAGTCAGTTGGAGCTGGGAGAAGGGAGGGGGAGGAAGTGTGTAAGGAGCAAGTGGCTTCTTACACTAAGCCAGGTTACCCCCAGGCCCCAGCTAGGCCCAACTCACCAGTAGATGTGTAGCTGCTGTGTAGGGAAGGTCCTAAGGTAGGGACTTTGCCCTTTTAGCAGTAGCGTAGCCAGTGACACAGACGCTGCTGTGTGCTCTGAAAAGGAGGGAGCAGTGTGACAAGTGTGTCTGGCATCAGACCTGCATCACTCAAGATAGAGACTATCTGTGGGTGAGACTATCTGGATTGGGAGAGGACGCCATTGCTGCGGATTCAGCGTTGGACGCTGACGGGTCCTTTTCTATTGTTGCTGAACCCGGGCGCAGGAGCCCCGGGCAGGTATTTCTACAAGTGCACCAACTGTACCCTACATACCGGTTTCCTTACAGGCGCTGATCACGCCTAGTGGGTGGGTTGCTGGACTATTAGGACACTTGGGTATAGTGGTGTAAGGTTATAGCCCAGTTAGGGGCCAGGTTATAGCTGCCAGCTAGTGGCAGAGGGTGACACGGCTGTGTTGCTATATGTGATGTGATGTTATGTGATGTGATGTTATTGTTTGGCCCATATAGTAAACAGTTACATATATACTGCTGCGGCCGCCTTTATCCTCCTACTTGCCGGGATAAATGCAGGGGTTTTCTCAGTTTCTTCCGTAGTTTCCCGCACGGCGGCCGCATCATCAGATAAGCGCTAATGGCGCTTATCATTGAAAGCGCCCGCGGCGTGGGAAACCTGACGGAAAAAAGCCGCGCGCCTCCGCAATTTTAAAATTCCCGCGGTGGCGGCCGCAGGAGGATTAAGGCGGCCGCCACTGTATACTTCCTTGTATGAGTTTCCTATTTGTGGATCCTGTGTCAGGGGTCATTCTATACACACAAGAATTCCTGCACTGGTGGAGGCGCTGTAATAATACGTTCCAGTATACACCCCAGACTCCCACTGGCGGAGGTTCAGGCCTCCTGTGAGCCTAACAGGTATTGCACCACACTGTAACATATGTAGATTTCCCGATATGGTCCCTATCTGCGATTGGGGAGGGGGGGGGGGAATAACCATTACACTTCATTTTAGGAGATTTGTACACTTATATACTCAATTAGCATTTTGCATAGATTTCCAAAGAACACACTAAATCCCTAGTTAAATAACACTTCCTGCACAGTTTACACTTATGGGAACTTTCATGAATACAGCAAAAGCAGCTTTCCAGCAATATTGTACTTTACCGCTCAAAGAGGTCTATTCATCTGTATTAAAGTGAATGTACAATTACCCCCAAAAAGAAGGCTTGTAATAGCAATTAAAAAAATGGTTATTTTCATATTTAATATGCAAAAATATGGCAACTACAAAATATTTGCGGAATGCGACAACAGTACTATATTCTACAGTTTAACAAAAATGCATAAAAGTTTTGCACGTCTTGCTGGCATATTAACCCAGTTGGGAGCTCTTGAGACAATGACATGGTTATGTTTTATACAACAAGCCCATTGTATACCATGGGGACTTTCAAAATATTCCCTGTAAGCCTGCTATCCTGTTTATCCAAATTTCATGACCTTCCTTAGAATTTGATGGTTGCAAGCAGCAGGCTCTGCTGCAATGCTAATTGAAATTAGATGCAGTCATCATTAACTCATACTAAGTTTCTCAACAAACACAGTTAAGTTTAAACCTGTCTTTGTTATCCCATGTGTGGATTCTAAACAGCACATCATTATTCCCCATACGGATCTTGAGACAAATTAGTCAGTTGGAATGAAAACAGTACTGTAATGTACAGTATTCCTTAGTCTTCCACAATGCATACTCAAAGCATCAGTTCTTAGCTACTCTATTATAGCACAGCAAAACTTTAATTCAGCTATGGCTTCATCTAACATATTCCCAAGATAGCTCAATTATTCTAATTAATACCATAAACATGCATATTTATTACATTTAGAATTGTAGTATTTGTTGACATGCTTCACGCAGATGAACATGGCACTACACTTCCCATTAGGCATTTTGTAACACATGTCATCCTGATCTCGGTTCATGGTGTTTGGTGGGTACTACTATTGTATATTTAATTGCATTGAGCAAATATTAATTTGTGTAAGTATTACAATCATTGAACTACATTGAACCTTGGAGTTATATTTGGTCACTGCTATCTAAATGACAAATAGAAGGCACAGTGAAGATGTTAATAAAAAGGTTTATTTTTTTTGTCAACTGGGAGTAAGTTCACTTCTACTACAAAGAATTACAGTATAAATATAGAAAATGACGAAAGTAAAGAGAGTACAGTTGAGGTTCCTTAAAAAAATAGTATGTTGAAGAGCTAGACTTGCTACTGTATATTGACTCTCAAGTTCTTGGATAAAATGCAAGTTTTGTTGATATGTATATTGAAGTTTTTTTTTTAAAAGGTCTGAATTTGAAGATGTTAGTACAGTAGGAATGGACACATATTAGTTTTTTCCACACAAAAAAAATGGCACTTGTTTTTTAATTTTTTATTTCAATACTTTAAAATGCAAAAATCAGTTTTAAAATAAAGAACTTTATTAACGCGCAAAAAAAAACCCCCAGAAAAAAACCACTATCATATGTGTGATTTTTCTAAATTTGCACTGGGAGAGAAAAGTGGGAGAGGTTTCCTTAAGCTTTCCCAATTATTACTTTATTATTTAAATAAATAGTCCACTATATCCTTGCAGAAAAATAATATCCCACCAATTCTTGATCGCATTTATAAACACAATTAGATGAAAAATTGGTGGAATATGATTTCGGCATTAAATTATTTGGAATCCACATTTAATACTAATGAAGATTTTTAAAAAAAGAATGAAACAAGATTTCTGATTGTCACGGTAGACCAGGTCTCATCAATACATTAATACCGGGATTCTGGATTGAGCAAAACAAGGAGGGAAAAATAAATTGTAACATTTCTTTTCAGACAAACACATAAATCTTCACAATTACACTGGATATACACTTACTGGGATGGGGAAACAAAATCAAATGTCCATGGAACGAATGACTTGAAAACAAAGTCTCTGGGCACCCATGCAAGTGGGTGCGCGATTTGAGCTGTGCGACAATCCTCGGCTAGGGGCACAAGTTGCCACCCCTGTATCTCCGCCGGAGGACAGATGTTCGTTTAGTCCTTACAGGATTCGTTTGGGAATCCCTCGCTCAAACGAATTCTGGAAGAGGGGTGCAAATCTTCGTTACAATGCAGTTAACCCCTCAAACTCCGGAACCGCTGACACTGTACTTGGACGGATCTTAGTTTAATCAGGTGTATCTTTGGTGAATCTGACTAGGACTGGGCTGCAGGCATTTTTATAGGGTTAAGGGTCCTATCTTTAACATACGCAGCCAATCCTTCCATGGGAACAACTTTTCCCACCTATCCCGACTTGCCATTAGCTCACAAAAAGGGCAGAAGTTGCTTCCTGGTCTGCTAAGAGCATGTGCTAAGGTGACACCTAAGCTACTTAGCATACCGGGCCCAACCTCTTACCTGGCAACAGCAAGTCTGGGTTTGGCTACCAAGTGTGAATAGCCCATACTTTGCACCGGTATCTGTACTTAGCAATAACCTGGCCACCCTAACACCTAGGGTCTCTGAGGCTTTTCAACACCGGACTTCTCTAGACACTGTGGCACCAACTTAGCAGGGTGCCCTTTGATGCATGGAGATGAAAAATCCCTCAGCTCATTCATCCATAACATATTGACATGTTAATGGATTCATTGCCGGACTAGCAGGAAAGGGTTCCTGCCTTTACATTTTAAAACCCCACTGAAACACATGGTATTTTTATATATACTTTCTGTATGTGTGGGGGACATAAAAAACAATATGTATGTGCATGTTACATTTGCAACTAACTGCATTCCAAAATTTAAAGTGTTAGGTCCTTCATAGCGCAAGTTAGCCACTTAATTGAATGAGCTCTGTGATGTGGGTTGCGGTTTGACCTATAATCGTTCTGGGTTACAAGCCGGCATACAATGTATCCGTGCTGGCTTTGATCGGTAACTGCAGACGCACTTCACCAATTCATATTACGTGGTAGCAAGACTGCTGGATACATTGTAGCGTTCAGGTACTTCAGCTAGACCGCAGACCACTTATTCAATTTACTTTCCGGTTTAGACGTCTGCGGTTTAGAAATTATACCGATCTTCAATGCAGCCACTTACTCGCAGGCACACTTATGCAATTAGCGCGTGGCACACCGCTAGAAGCTCCCCCTTGTGTTGCGAATACAGTTTGCACATTTTCCCATTCATTCATAACACTGCAGCTAGCTTCTGAGCTGCAAAACAGGGACAATAATAATATGGTAGAGGGAAAACATGGCATTTTGGTGGCCACACAATTGACCCCTTCAGTCCCAACAAGGTTTAGGGTTAACCAGCCGGGTATAATACCTTTATTAATGGCCTGGTTAACCCCTTCACCAGCACACTGATCAATTGTTTCTTTTCCCTGATGAGGTTATTGGTAAGACACAGGGAGGGATTTTTTTTTTTAAACAATTGAAATGGAAATGTAACTTTTGGAGGAATCTTTAAAGCATCTGAATATACAGTAGCGACATACTTTATTAAAGTAAATGCCGGCGGCATGCCGGGATCTACCCCAGCTGCCGCCAGTCAGAAACGCGCGCCGCCGCGTTTCCCCCACGCACCCCCCCTCCACATCGCGCGCAATTACCCCCACAAAGACACCCCGAACCCGGCTTCTACTCTGCCCCTCTGCTTCCCCGCACCCCCGCTTACCTAGATTTGAACTCCAGGGGTGTCGGGGAAGCCTGGGGAAGCCGGGGAAGACGGGGAAGCCGGGCGCGCTTGTGACCCTGACGTCACAGTGCGCCGCCACGCGCCGCGGCTACCCGCTTCCCAGCCTCATTCAGCCAGCGGCATTTGCTCGAATAAGAGCTGCCGCTGCTGTAAAGGAGAACTTAGGAGGATTTGGACAATGAAACAAATAAGAGTAAACACACAGATACTCAGCAAGCTCTAAAGAACCCCCGAAATTACCACATTATATATATATATATATATATATATATCAAATGGAAATATTACTATATGCTCATTTGCATGTCTTAGACAGGTCTGCAACCCTGCCTTTCACCATTATCACCCAGCACACAGCACTTCCACTGCAGCAAGGGAATCTGGGGAATAACATGCAAATGATAACACAGTGCCACATTTTGTCTTAAGCTCACATTACATGAACAACCTGTAAGCCAATGCATGCTGCTTTAAACACAGCTTTTAAACATGACCTGGGATTTGATGCAAAGCCAGTAAACCCACTCACAGACAGATTGTTTCGACTTTGTGGTCTCTTCAGTGTGAGGTTGGTTGTACTGGCTCTGCTTGTTTGAGACTAAGAGTAGGTCTTCACCACACATTATTAAGGTTATGGTGGATAAAAAAAGTGACAAAAACCCTCCATAGTAAAGCATATAGCAAATGGAAATATTACTGTATGCTCATTTGTATGTCTTAGACAGGTCTGCAACCCCGCCTTTCATCATTATCACCCGGCACACAGCACTTCATGTAATGTGAGCTTGAGACAAAAGGTGGCACTGTGTTCTCATTTGCATGTCATTCCCCAGAATCCCTTGCTGCAGTGGAAGTGCTGTGTGCTGGGTGATAATGGTGAAAGGCGGGGTTGCAGACCTGTCTTTCACAGCACAGGGGACTCTCCAGGTATATGAAAAACAAAACAAGGTAATTGTGCACACGTGATAATAGCAAGGATTGAAAGGTGATGAATGTGTGCAAATGCACATTCACGTGGCATCAGGAACTGATGTGGTGAATTGATTCTGGACCTCCGAATAGATAATAAAGGAAGAAGAAAAATTGACATAGTACAGAACAATTTATAATGAAAAAATACAAGAGCCGTGAGCTTCAACAACTCATATGCTGCCAGTGGTATACAATCAATGTGACCACTCAGGGTCCCATTGCAATGGCATCACGATCAGTCCTGCAGGTGCTGGATTAATTCCCTAATAGAAATCCTCAGGGCCTGACTTATCTAGGCATATACTTAGTTAAGTATCATTGGAGAGGACATTTCCCAACAGGAAACATATTGAATTCATCAACTCAAGACCCTTAAACCACCAGGACTCAATATAGACATTGACCTCAACTCTTTCCATTGCCTGAATCCTCCGCACTCATTTCTCTCATTAATATATTCATTATTATAGTTACACACATATTTATGTATTCTTTTAATAATGTCAACATCAGCCTTGCTTTGATGTTGCAATATTTGTCTTGTGATTCGTTTATTTTTTTTCTTGTTTTTTTTCTGAGTTATTGTGCACAAATATCTCTTTCTGTGTCCTAACTTTTGTTCTGTTTCTCTTAGATACCATTCTAATCATCCATTGGCAAGTTGATTCTGCTGCAGAGAGAGAGAGCCGCCTCTCTCTGCGCAAATCTCGCAGGAAATAAATTATTTTTAATTTAAATGTATTTACTAGTGTACGTGAACCGGGGGTCTCCGGAGCAGAACCACATTGATTTCAGGTCTGGAGACCCCCTGCTTCCTGAGATACAGGCCCCGTTATGGGGGCCGGTATCTCCTATGCATGTAAATGTCACGGTCACGTGGCGCATGTAATTTACATGTATAGGAGATACCGGCACCCCATAATGGGGCCTGTATCTCGGGAAGCAGGGGGTCCTCGGGCCTGAAATCAATTCAGTTCTGCTCCAGAGACCCCATGCTCACGTACATTAATATTAAAATATATAATTATATATACAGTAAGCACCAATACACAACCTACCCCCTGTGCACCCACATAAAACCATTATTTATTTATTTATTTTAACACACAATTGATAACATAGGCCATCGGGGTCTCCGTGGGTGTTTGGGGGGCCCACAAGGGTACCTGGGTTGTCCCTGCAGGTGTCTGGGGGGTCCACGGGTGGTGTCCGGGGGTCTCCGCTGGCCTGCAGTACCATTCGTGTTTAAAAAAAACCAAAAAAAGATGGCCTACATTTCAATAAATACACCTCCTCCTCAACACATACAGTACAGTAATGTGCAAAATAACTATTATCCAGATATGTATAATAGATCATTAGCCAATAATTATACAAAACATTAGGCAGCCAGCATAAATAAAAGTAATAAAACCGTTCTACCCACCCCTGCCATCATGAAGGGCATCCTCATCTGCATACTGCAGGGCCATGTCCTACGTTGCCAGAAAGAATACATAAAACAAACAATCTAATGGCCCCTAACCCCTTTATCACTTTAGTGGTTTATAACTGCTATAGTAATTAAGGGGTTAACCCACGCTCCCCCGCTAACCACCCGGGAGGCCTAACCACCCACCCCATGCCCACTATACCCACCCTGTACCATTGATTGGCATAGGGCATAGTAGTACATCATACCCATATAATATGGGCATGATAAGCTAGTATAGCAGTCAAAGGTCACCCTAATACAAAAGCATGAATGTCCAAAATACACAATAATCACACATACTGTATACATCAAGAACCTAAACCCCCCCAAACCAAAAATGAAAAACACTAGCCAACCAATCAATTACCTAAATAAAACTACTAGCCAATCAATTAAAGAACTAAAACCACTAGGCAATTAATTGCATAAATCATACCACAAGCCAAACAATACATTTAATACATAAAAACAGTAATCAACACAACAATTAATTAATACAACCACTAGGCAACACATAAATGAAAACCAGAAGCCAA
Organism: Ascaphus truei; assembly: GCF_040206685.1. Taxonomy (NCBI): domain Eukaryota; kingdom Metazoa; phylum Chordata; class Amphibia; order Anura; family Ascaphidae; genus Ascaphus; species Ascaphus truei. Next base: position 47,732,261 of record NC_134487.1, on the reverse strand, counting down.
CAAAATACATAATTTAATAAAAACGCTAACCAATCTGTCCCCAAAAAATACACAAGCCATCAAATTCAAAACCATGTAGTCTAAACAATAAACAGAAATAGAATATAACAGTCAATACAAGAAATGCATTTGACCATAAATGTATTTGCTACTACTGTATTCATCTGTAACCTAAGCAGGCACATATTAATACATTAGCAGTCAATGGGCAATGAAAAACATAAAATAAAAAAAAATCCAATTGAAAAACCTGTAAAAAGAACATGCATTCAATATTTATCTCACCTTTACAAGTGTTGGCCCTCCGAATCCTGTGGAATCAGCAAGCTCTCGTACCATGACATCATGAAACCCAATCCAACGCCATCCACCGTGCAGATCCAGAACAGGTAACCAAATTTTTCAATCTTCTCTCATCTTCTTCTTTCTTCATCTTTGATTATTTCTTTATTTTCTTTATCTTCTGTCTTTATCTTCTCTCTTCATCTGTTTATCCAATAACCCCATGTTAAATCCACGATGTTTACCCGTCGGCTTCTTGAGCTCAAATGAGATGTCCCTGCCTTAAATATGACCTGTGACGTCACATTTGGGTGGCAAATAGATCACACGCCATCTGATTGGCTGTGAAAATCATGTGCTCTTTTTTTTTAATGTTACGTTATGTAAAGGGACTGAAGCCAGCCATCAGAATAGCTGTGCTTCCTTTCCCTTTAACATAACGTCACAAAATCCAACATGGCTTCCGTCACATGGTATTTCAACCAATCAGATTGTGAGAACTATATCTCCAATCTGATTGGTTGTAGGGGCCCCCTCCCCTAGGTGAAATATAGAGCAGGGAATTGACAGATTAAGTCATGACTCGGCTCCGGCTGAACCAGTCACAATGATGGGCAGGGCTTAATCTTGCCGTCGAAAGCCTGCAACTTGGCTTGCAGAAATAGCTTGCAATTTTTGCAGCAAGCCCATGTGGTCACGTTTTTAAGGCAGGAATGCAATTTTGAGTAACAGGCAAACAGTCCATAAGGGGAAAAGGTACACAGGGTCCCTGACGATGCCTCAGGAGCCCGTTCCTTAGCATATTTTGAAAAAAAAGATGGCGAGGGTTACCATGCTCCCTGGATTTCCCGTCAGGGTGCACCCCAACACAGTACAATTTTGGGCCGTTATGGCGGTGCACGTTCCCTGGATTTCCCATCAGGGTGCGCCCCAACACACTGTTCAAAGTTAGAAGAAGGGTACATGCTCCTTGGATTTCCTGTCAGGGTGTGCCACAACAAAGCACAGTCTCTTTTTGGACAGCTATTAGGGTACACGCCCCCTGGATTTCCCATCAGGGTGCGTCCCAGCACACTGTTCTGTTTACAGAAGGGTGCACGTTCCCTGGATTTGCCAACAGGATGCACACCATCAGTCTCTGGGTGTTTATGAAGGGTGTCCATGCTACTTGGAGTAGCCTAAGGGTGCGCCCCAACATTGTCTCTTTTCCCGGTAAGGGTCTAGGTAACCCCGTTCGTGGTGTAGCCTCAGAGAGAGGTTCCCCCTTCCTTATCAGACTCCCCTCTGGGAGATCTGGCCTTTGCTACTGGTGATGTGGTACTTCATACCTGTTAGGTTCCAGGAGATGCTGAGGGTCCGCGTTGGTATGGGGAAACCGGACAGGCTTCCAGTTGTTATCAGGCTGGATTCTTATCTGGTGCAATGCCTCCATTCACAGCAGGCTCCAAGTGTACTGGAGACAGTCCCCACTGTGAAACATATCTCTCATACCCCTACCCAAGAGACTGAGACTTAGGCATGGGTATATAAAACAAAAGGGCTTCTTTATTCCTCCACTGTAGATGTTATAGAACAGAGGTAGTATACTTTCTTAAGCCTGCAGGCTTCTGGATGGTGCCTAGGCCTCCTGGCAGAATTGAGGCCTCCCAAGCCTGCTTGGTATTCTCTTCAGAAAGGGATCCAAATCAGGAACCGGAGCACAGCCTCACCAATGTGACTTGGGACACGATGAGTATTTATCAAAGATTTATTAAATTAAAAGGACATGAAAACAAGGTCCTGACAAGCACTCTGACATGTTTCGCGCAAAAGGCGCTTTATCAAAGAGTATTCTCTTCAGCCCCCCCTCAGGGGGCTAAACAACGTCTCACTCCCTTGAGGGAGAGACTTCGACTCACTATAATTTGGAATGGCTTTCTCTCTTTTGCAGAGGGGGAGGGCTCAAGGTCTGTAACCGGATTGGATGAACAGAAACCAAGTACCACCTCGACCCTTGTCACTCAGAGAGGCTGCCTGAGGATGGGGGAAAACCTGCCACAGCCTGTAGCTACGAGGACTTACATGACAGGGGGCAGAAGAATAGCCAGAACCAGCCATGACTACACATGGTACCACTAAAGTTTTTACACAGAGATTTGGGGGTCCCACAAAGCACATTTCCCATAGGAAAATTCTAGTACGGTACTAGTAGATTAGTTACAGTGCTAGAGAGAAAATATTTAATTGCTTTTGCATGTAACACATTTATTTGCAAGAAATAATAGCCAACATGTCTAAGAAACCATAAAAAAGGAATGTCTTGTTTCTTTTCCCTAACTTTGATCTATATAAAATGAAGTAAATTGTTCTGAAACATTGGGGTAGATTAAGCTAGCTTTGCTAGCAATCACTTCAAAATAATTTATGATAAGACATTAAATAAAAGAGACTGAATATTTTAATTCTTTCTTGAAAATAATGTCTGATATAAATTATTTAAAATAATTACGTATGAACATATTTTTCTGAGTTTAAATGTAATCATTTAGCAATAAAATAATTTCTCTATATAAATCAATTCATAGAAACAAATATTCTAGGAGTGCTAAAAATAATTAAAAACAATAAAAGCAAGCTAACATGAAACTTGCTTCTTTCAATTTATTAGTGTGTATTTCTCCTTTGTAATATACTGTAAAATATGTTTTTTTTTAGATGTGAGAAAAGTTTAATTGGTGAGTTGTTCATTATCTTCCTGTTGCAGAGCAAACAAAGTGGTGTCTAGAATCTTTCATATATATTTAAAAAAATATATTGAAAAATGTACAGTATATAAACATTCACTTTTCCCAAAATCCATCATAATTAATAGTTTCACACATCATATAGCTACGGTATGTACAAAACAATGATGATAATTATTTAATCACGTATCATCATCTATTATACCTAATGTAACAAAACTATATTATTTTTCTAAGAATTTCACTAATGAATTGTAAATAGTTCAAAGTACTAGTAGCTGTATTGGATCGGCAAAAATTAGTTGTAGGTTGTGATACTTTTCTAGGGGATTGTGACAGTGTCTTTCCCCAATTTAAAAAGGCAGCACACATAAAGCCTGTCTGTAGCTGATGAATCCAGCAGGGAGCTGGTTAATTAGCCAGTCTCCACCTAACTCATCAAGCAGGTTTAAATGTGTTTAAAAATTAAAGTAAATGAGGCACCTGGCCCTGATCGCATACATCCAAGATTTCTCAAAGAGTTAAGTTCAGTAATAGCCAAACCATTACATTTAATATTCAATGACTCAATTTCCACAGGCTTAGTACCACAAGATTGACCTAAAGCAGATGTGGTGCCTATATTTAAAAAGGGAGCTAGATCACAACCAGGGAATTACAGACCTGTAAGCCTGACTTCAATAGTGGGGAAACTACTTGAAGGTTTAATACGGGATAAACTTCAGGAATACCTAATGGAAAACAAAAATATTAGTATCAGCATGGATTTATGAAGGATTTGATCATGCCAAACTAACCTTATTTGTTTCTTTGAGGAGGAAAGTAGGAATTTAGACCAGGGTAATGCAGTTGATGTGGTCTACTTAGATTTTGCTACAGGCTTTTAATACGGTTCCAAACAAGAGGTTGGTGCATAAAATAAAGCAAATTGGACTCAGTAATAATATATGAGCCTCGATTGAAAAATGGTGGAAGGATAGACCACAGAGGGTTTTCATAAATTGAATTTTTTCAGGTTGGGCTAAGGTTGTGAGTGAAGTACCTCAGGATCGGTACTGGGACCCCTGCTTTTTAACTTGTTTATTAATGACCTTGAGGCTGTCATCGAGAGCAAAGTCTCCATCTTTGCTGATGATACTAAATTGTGTAAGGTTGTAGAATATTATATTATATATATTGGTGAGGGAGGTCTCTGTGAGGTTTTGTGAGGTTTTGTATCCACTGGCACTGTAAGGTATTTTACACAATTTTTATTTTGTGTTTCTTGGGCACCCTCACCTGGACAGCATTAAGGAGGACTATTGTTTTCTACATCTCTTGGAAGGATTTGGACAATCCGGGAGTTCTCTAAGTAGGCTGAAGGATTTTTTTGGTTCTTCAAGTCTTTTTCTCAATGTAAATCATTTTATTGTTTGTACAGTATTTTCACTAGTTATATTAAGATTAAATGTTGGTTAGCGCTAAAACTTGTGTTTCATCTTGCTGGATTGAAAACTGGTTGAAGGATAGACAACAGAGAGTTGTCATAAATGTAACATTTTCAGGTTGAGCTAAAGTTGTAAGTGGAGTACCTCAAGGATTGGTAGTGGGACCCCTGCTTTTTAACTTGTTTATTAATGACATTGAAGTTGGCATGGAGAGCAAAGTCTGCATCTTTGCTGATGACTCTAAATTGTGTACGGTAGTAAAATCAGAGCAAGATATAATTTCCCTCCATAAGGAATTGGATAGACTGGAAACATGTTCAGGTACATGGTAGAATAGGTTTACGACAGATAAATGTAAGGTCATGCATTTGGGAAACAAGAATAAACAACTGACTGACAAATTTAATGGGGATAAGGGTTTAAGAGTGCTTGTCATGTCATGCAGTATTTGCAAAGGCAAATAAGATCTTATCTTGCATTAAACAGGGAATGGGTGGAAGGGAAGAAAGTATGTGTACAGTATGACCCTCTTTATAGCATTAGTAACACCACAGCTTGAATAGGGAGTACAGTTTTGGGCACCACTTAATAAAAAAGTAATACAAGTCATTATAGAACAAGAAAAACTGCAAAGAAGAGCCACCAAATTAATACTGATTTTACAACCCACACCGCAACATTTATCACTAAGGTAATGAAGGGGGGTAATGTATGAATGTTTAATATTTTAATGTATTTTATCATTTTTATTTTTCTATACTGCACTGAAGAAGGAGGTGAACCCCATTAATGTTAGCCCTGGGGACCCCCTGCTTCCAGAGATATAGAGACCTATTCAGATAGCTTCATTAAAATTGCTGCTATCTCGAATGGCGTGGCATGACCCAATCGAACGGTTTGACATTTATGTTATCACGGTATTCAGAAAGAATCAGAAACCATTTCCACATCTCAAACTGTGAGGTAGGAAAATGTTAATCCTGTACGGGACAGCAGCGATGGTATCTCTGCCTCTCCCCAAAAATTTCCCCCATGTGATCTGGCCGCAGTCTGTAATAGCTGCACAGGGAGAGCCACATCTCCCTGTACAGCTCTTATAGGTGATTGCACTGCTTTTATTTACATTTTAATAACAGTATACTGTAGCAGGGGGTTTCCAGAGCTGAACTGCATTCATTTCAGGTCCAGGGACCCCCTGCTTCCTGAGATACAGGTCCCGGTATGGGGTGTCAGTATCCCCTATGAGTTTAAAACTCCCAGCCACATGACGCAGGAAATTTAAACATTGCAGGAGGTTCCATACCTCCTGCAATGTTTAAGTAGTCTGGATTTCGGGAAGCAGGGGATCCCTAGGGATGAAATCAATGCGACTCAGCTATGAAGACCCCCTGCTACAGTACACTTCTTTTAAAATGTCAATAAAAACAGCTTCATTATCTTAGCGGATAGCCGCTAAGGCAACATAGGGGTTAAACCTGAGTACCCGGTTTGTTGACGGTACAGTGGGTGGATGAAGGGGTTAGTTTCCCCCAGGGAGGGTGATTAGGCTGACCAGGAAGGTTACAGGAGGAGTTAATCTCTTCACTACAATAGAGGTGGTAACTGCTGTAAATACAGAAGTATTTATTTCAAAGTATTGGCCAAATTTTTTTTTGGGCAAAGGATTGGTAAAGCAGGCCTGCGGGGACACCAGGGGACTACCCAAGGGTCCCTGAACACCCATGGGAACCACCCGAGAACCTATGAGAACCATCCGAGGCCCCCCGGACACCTGCGAGGACCACGCGAGGGCCACCGGACACCAGCGTGAACCACCCGGGGATCCCCGGGAACCACCCGAGGACCCCCGGACACCCGCGGGAACCATCCAAGGATCCTCAGACACCCCCAGGAACAACCTGAGGACCCCCAGACACCCACTTGGACCACCCAGGACCCCAGAGGGACCCCAGAACACCCATGGTGACCAATCATGGACCCCTGTGGGGCCCCGGGACACCCACGGGAACCACCCGAGGACCCCCGGATACCTGCAGGAACCACCCAAGAAACGCTCAACACCTGAGGGAACCACCCGAGGACCCCCAGACACCCACAGGGACCACCCGAGGACAACTGTAGGGCCCAGACATCTGTGGGGACCACCCAGAGACACCATGGCACCCCAGTACATCCACGGGGACCACCTTGAGGCCCATGGACACCCGCGGGGACAACCCAGAATCCCCCGCCGCTTCAGTATCCAAACTGTGCAGAAATTTTTTGTTTATACTTGTATGCATGGCTCAATCTCTTTTGCGGCAGCCTTTAGCTGGTGAAAAAATATGGCAAGCTTTTATAGTACGTCAGTTATCACTGCTTTGCGAATTGCGCTTTCTGGCAAAAAACGGCAGGTTTGCCATTTTTGGACCTATCGTACAACTTTTTTTCACTGGCTGTTTTTTTGGTGATAAAAAGCCTTTATAGCGCGATACTGCACTGTTAATACTGCTTTGTGACTTGCGCAACAGGCAATATCACACTATAAAGGCATTTATCGCACTTAAAAGCATTTATCACTGCTTTGTGAGTCGGCCCCTAATACTTTTGCAGACCCTGATGAATCCATGACAGATTCTAAGGCTCCCACGTCAAAGAAAAGTTTACTGCTCATGGATTCCCTGACATCTTTATTGATGCATTCTGATAGCCAGCTGCCCAAAGGTGCTGGCCTTCTACTACAGTAACTGCCAAACCAATGGCAGAGTACTACTCGAGTGTCACAGATATGTGACAATGAGTAACTTGACTAGACCTTGGCAAGAGGATTGTATCTGCGCCTTTAATAGGGCCGCCTCAGTCACTGTTAATGCTGTCCTTTGACTGGATTCAACCTGTGACAGAGCAGTTTCATGATATTCTGCCTGCTGATCAGAGTAATGCAATTACTTCACTAGAACTTTTGCAGTATATTTCTGACCTACCCTCTGTGCTTCCTGCATCATACTCTGGTACTCCTATGGAGAAATTTGCATCCAGATAACAGCCTGGATGGGCTTATTCAGCCTGTGCCTGAGCCCCCAGCCTTGCTTCCACTTTGCATGCCCAAGTATCCAGACTTTCACCATGGACTGGTATCTATGTATGCAATCGGCTGAGCAGCAAGTCTTAGTCTCTCAATTAACGATGCCTTTGATGTTACCTGAGTCTTCCTATGATGCTATCAATTCAGTCTTCTTGGACACTACTCATCAGCTGAGCAGCAAGTCTTAGGGCCTCATGCAGTAAGCGTTGATAAGGATTTTTTCGGCATTTTATAGCCAAAATTGGGTTTGAGATTCAGTAAGCTCCGATAAGTGCTTGATTTCGCCAGTTTTCGTAGCCGATAATTTTGTTATGGCCAGTCGGCTGCCGATAAGCCTGTTTTCGCCACTGATCGCCACTTTTTTAAATCGGCTGGATTCAAGTACCAAAATCAGCTTATCGGGGCTGATCGGCACTACGAAATTGAGATGTTATGGCCAATTTCTCCCGCCAACTAAAGTTGGCAAGTTGGAGGGGAGAACGATCGCTAAGGCTGCCGGAACGGCACTTAGAAAAAAAACTCTTCTGTACATCAATGGAAGTCAATGGAGCGGGGACGTATAACAGTATAGTACTGTTTACGTTTCATTGCTCACAATACAAACGTCATTTGCATTACAGTGTGGGGGGCATTCCCTGCATTGTGTCACGGCTGACGTGTATTATTTGCATAACATTGTACTTTTACATGTTTTCATCATTTGCGTGTCATAGTACTCATCATGTGATGATGTGTCAAGGGAAAATACTATACTCAACTCTTAAAGGAGAACCTCACATCATATCACACATTTTACTGAATTGAGCGACAATTGTTTACATGATGTCACACATGTCACACATACACCGTATATTCATGTTCCTTTACATTACACAATGCTTGTAATGTGTGACGCATCTTTAAACGTTCATGTACATCTTTATTCTCATGTTTACATCTAGGTTTGGTCCTCCCTATTTTCATGACATCACTTATTGGACGCGCAATCACATTGCATGTTTACATTATAACCGTTGCATTACAAGCACTTCAACCTAACTTATACACACATGTACAGTAATTAATCATTGTGACACCTTGTAAACTCATTCTATAGCAACTATCCTCATTACAGAAATGCATGCATATGCACACGACTATTCATTGTTGTCAACATGTGACAATAACATGGCTAATTACACATGTTACAGCAAACTTTTCCCACGTCAATCTCAGCCTTTTTGTCTAATTACATGACTGACTGTTGCGTTCAGAAGTTTTACATGCATTGCACATTCAACTATTTATTTTCAACCAATGTTTGTACAAAGCTTCACGTCACATCATTGGCAAATATCATCATTCCCTGCAGAATACACACAACAAATACTTCTAAGATCAACTGCACACAGCTTGCCACAGAAGTACTTTAATATGTTAATGTAACACCTTGCATTTTACTATGTCACCTGACATCATCACATACCTATTTAAAGGACGCCCATTACCTGCTCATTCACAGCTACACATTTCAAAATGTTGCGATTGTTTAGGAGACGGAGGAACATTCTTTTCTATGACATGCTTGCTGATCAAGAGAATGATATAGGGCAAGGGAGGGACAGACCGAGGGACAGTGACAGGGACAGGCACGCGGATACGACAGGGACAGGGAGAGGGACAGGCCGAGGGACAGGTAGAGGGACAGGTAGAGGGACAGGAGTTCAGAGGAGAAGACAGAGGAGACAAGTTGTGCCTCGTCCGCGTGTGTACAGGGAGAGAACCCTGTTCGATGGGATGAGTGAGGAGGAGATAGTAAGTCGCTATCGTTTGAGTTCAGCAGCAATCTTATCTCTTTATGAAGAGATAAGGGGAGATTTAGATTTTGTGACAGCCAGAGGTCATGCAGTCCCTGGGCTTGTTAAAATGCTGTGCTCATTACATTATCTTGCTTCCGCATCATTCCAGACAACTGTGGGCATAGTGGGCGGGGTCTCGCAATCTACATTCTCGCGGGCCTTTACCCAGTTTCTCTATGCACTCAATAGACGCGCTAGGAATTATATTCATTTTCCTACAGAGGCAACAGAGTGGCTGGAAGTCAGGACTGGCTTTTATAATATAGCAGGGATACCATGTGTGCTGGGTGCAATCGATTGCACACATGTTGCTTTGATTGCACCTAGTCAGAGTGAGCATGTGTACCGCAATCGTAAGCACTACCATTCACTCAATGTACAGGTGGTATGTGATGCCACGATGAGGATAATGCATGTGGTACCCAAATTCCCTGGTTCCAGTCACGATTCCTCTATCCTGAGGAACTCTTCAGTCTTCCATGCGTTCGAAGAGGGACATTTTGAACATGGTTGGCTGCTGGGTGAGTACACATTTACATGTTCTAACACAAAACACATTTTTATTTAGGAATGTTGGCATTGTAGAATTTGATCACTAATGTCAGCTTATGTGTGCTCCATTCATTATAGGTGACTCAGGATACGGAATTAGGCCGTGGCTCTTGACTCCGGTGCTAAACCCTCAAACTGAAGCAGAGGAGAGGTACAATGCAGCCCATATATCTACAAGATCTGTTATAGAGAGGACATTTGGCCTACTCAAGACCAGATTTAGGTGTCTGGACAGAACTGGTGGGGCTCTTCTATACAAGCCTCAAAAAGTGTCTGATATTATCCTTGCCTGTTGCATTTTGCACAATGTTGCACTCAGGCACAATGTACAATCAGACCTAACTGAGCCTTTGGTAGACGAGCATCCCACCCATGTAGCTGCTGAAAATGAACAAACAGCCAGTGGTGGCCAGACACGCCAGAATCTCATCAATTCATTTTTTTCTTGTAAGTAAAAACATATATGTTCCTAGTACTACTTTTATAGTTTAATTATGTTATATTAACAATAATGTTTTTTTATATAACCTTCTGTTAGGACACAGATGAATATGGGTTGCACACCTTTCTTTTCTCTGCTGTGTGCACAAAGGGATGTGGCACCGGTATGTTATTGTTGCACAGGTTATATAATCCCTCTTCAATTGTACATTAGTTGTGTGTATGTGAATACAACTGGGGTAACAAAGCACTAATATTTTTGCATTGTGTTGTTCCTTATGCTAACACAATACACATAGTATGGGCATAGTCATTCATTCTTGCAGTATGCTTGCATACAATGTTATTGGTGCAGTGTAACATGTACATCCATATGATGTGTACACCAGCCTGCTTTACATTTTGAATGTGATTAAATATACATGGTGTTGCACATTTAACACCAAATACACACTTTGCTGTGTTGCGTACGGTACTGAAGATGGCATGTCAATGTTTGCAATTTATATATTGTTCCTTTGCATTATAGGTATATCTCCAGTATGACTGATCATGGTATGTATATTTGCTGACATCTCTCATAAGATGTGCCTACCTAAATCTTCCTATAATTATTTGAAGTAAAAAGCCAACATATTGGTTTAAAGACAAATGTTACATACATGTACTTTCTGTATCATGTATATGCATTTAGCTACTCTTGAGGTTTCATGTGCATTGTATTAGAAAATGATTACTCCCATTTCATCACATTTTATGTATGTTCCCTTATAAATTCCATTAATGTAATATAGAGGTGTTTGGAGAAAAGGGGATCACTGTACTTATTTATTTACTTACGGGAGATCATTCATCACGGATGCAATTGACTGATCATAACACTCCATGCATGAATGCCTGTAATCACAACAATGCGTAGTACATCTTATATTTAGCAATGTAGGTGATTATTAATGCTAGAAATTAATAGTCAACATTAATTAAAATTTGACACATGTTTATGTATAAGTCACACGTGTGTGGATGTGACCTACATGTAACAAGTGGCAAAGTGTAAACAAAACCACAATTTTGTCCCAAATGTTACTGTAATGTAGCATTTATAATTTCCCACAATTAGAATGTTGGTAATATTTTTGGAATGTAATTCACGTCACTTCATCATTATCATGATGATAATTATCAAGTATTCTCTAAATATAAACGTCAATCACGTGCACATTAGCATAGGCACACTTTTTAAGACAACTGTTTGTGTCTGTATCAATTTGTGTAGGATCCATGTATAACATCGACAAATGAGAACAGCAGGTTTATTATGGTAGCTTATATCATCATATTCACTGTACTATTTATTTATATAACGTTTAATAAACAGAGTAAACTATAGTTAGTTAGGTAAATGAAATATACACAGAAACGTACTTCATTACATGATGTTGATGTAATATTCAGAACATCATGCATTGTAGGGGACCACAACATCTAGCCAATAACATTATTTGCTACAGTCCCAAACCATTTTATCAACATACCCATGTAACAAGAGATTTTTAACAAGAAATGGCTAGTTGGTTGTAAGTGTCCTTTACATTGGGAGAAGGAGTGGCTCAGTGAGTAAAGACACACACTGGCACTGAGAGTTTGAAGCAGGGGAGTCTGGTTCAATTCCCGGTGTCGGCTCCTTGTGACCTTGGGCAAGTCACTTTATCTCCCTGTGCCTCAGGCGGCAAAAAATAAATTGTAAGCTCCACGGGCCAGGGACCTCAGCCTGAAAAATGTGTCTGTAAAGCGCTGCATACAACTAGCAGCGCTATACATGAACATGCTCATATTATTATTATTATTATTATTATTGTTACATAGTTTCGACAGACATACGTTCCATTACACAATAGAATACACAAATGTGTTAGCAGAGTGGGAATGGTTGTTATATATAAAACACACCATGCCATAAAATGTTAGTAGTAATTAAAGAACACTCAAGAAATTTTCATGAGGCACTGTTTTGCAACATCATTATGTTAATTAAGTGCTTATGCAATATAGGCATAAGGGTATCACATTTTTATTTGTTTGTTAATAAGCGCTGCAAGCAATATAAAATTAGTTCCATATGTAGTATAGTAGTCGGTGGCTCCTCCTCACAATCATCTCATATAAAGGTAGACTCTTCTGAAATCATACATTGATCCGATTGTATCTTCCCCGACATCTCTGAAATACAGCAAACACATGATGGTCAAAGATGGCACCTTACTATATATGTATCCGTGACAACGCGTTACGCAGCTCTATATGATTGTGTACATACACACGTCAGTCACTTATATGTTAGAAGTACAAGTGTACATCAGTATGTAATTTTTCATTAAATTAGTAGCAGGCATAACTATGTATATGAAGTGAACGTTGCCTGTATACTGACAAATGTGCGCGCACATCTTAGTGTGCGCACGCACTTCACGCTTGGGTCGACTAACTGTTAGCGCATGCGCAAAACAATGCGTACGTTGTGCGTTCAATACATGTTGAAAATACCATTAAACATAAAATCTTTATTTCAAATACAATGAAGAAGAAACTACATTCGTTCTAAACGAGTACATCTGTATTATTTTTAAACAGACGTGTTTGGACAGAAAGCACGGCCGATAACACAATGCGCAAATGCAATACGTGTGACGTCATGTTAAGCCAGCGTGAAACGCACGCTAACACTCCTCCCACTCAATTAACATTCGGCTAACGCCCAGTGTACGCCCCCAGTGTATGACACAGTGCAGTTACCGTAACTATAACAAAACAACACAGCCAATAGGCTTTGAGGCGCGCACGTCGCTTGGGGGCGGGACTTACATCCGTAATCCTTTTTAAGGACGCCTTGGCCCATGACAAGGGTCCCACGTCATACGTGGTGGACCCGGTTTTTTATTTTGTAGATGTTGCATGATAACAAAACAGGTATGTGTTAGAGTTATGGTAAAATGTTGCTAATATGTTTAAAGGGATAGGAAAGTACGTATATTTATTCCGTCAGCAATGTGTACTACTCTTTCAGGTTCTACTATATTGTAATAGGAAACAATTTGTTTGTGATCGATACATGTTATGCAGTCTGCAATGTTACGCTGTATCCACGCATTGAAAGTGAAAATGGTGGTTACAAAAAAAAAAAAAAAATTTAAACACAGAGTCAACGCATAACGATTCTTATATTTACCATTCTTGTAGAATTAACACTTCGTCTGCCTGCAACTGGTCGCTCCAGAAAAGCAAGGCATTTGCATCCACGCTTGACCCAAACGCTGAATCCAGTATGACACACATCTCCTCCATGAAGCGCTCATAGGAATCGCCACTGCTTTCTTCAAACAATTGGTCCGGAGGTAGGTTCATTTCTTCGGGTACCCATTCCAATGCATTTTCAGCTGAAAGGCTTGGTACATAATCATAGTAGTTATGTTCTTGTACAATGTGGGTTTCAGGAATGGAGGGTGCAGATATTGCAGCAGGTATCGATTCACACGGAACAGTAGTAGCGGATCCATTGCTATTGGCATTAGGAATAAATATGCCATTAAGCACAATATGTGTGCCCTCTTTCACGGTGAAATGTTTTTCCTTGGCAATCTTCCAGAAACCATACCTGTCTTCTAGCTTATCCTGCACACGTTCAAAACAGTCATTAGTTGATAAAGTGAATCTTACTGAGGATTTAAAATTGCGCGCATGCCCAGGTTCTTGGTAATAAGGATACTTGGCTCTAATCAAATCATAGATTTGACCCGTGTTCGCTTTGTGTCCGGAAGTGGACAAAATCGCTTCTGCTATCATGAAATATACCCTCTGTGCGGATTCATATTCTTTAACAATTCATCAGCCATTGCAGATTAACAGAAAAGATGTCTGCAGGTCTCTGTTCTTTGCTCATAAGAATGAAACTGGTCAATGGCTAACAATTTGCTGTGTTTCCTTTTCAAGGTCATAAAAAGTATCAACTTGTACTCCTTGTTTGAAGCACCAATTGGATATGTAGAAATAATTGGTTTAACGTTTGTGGTTTGTGATAGCCGTTTGTCTGACAAACATGTATCATTTTTTATCTCCTTTCTCACAACATTGCTAGACTTTTAATTAAGTAACATTGTGGTTTCAGGAAAAATAAAATAGAGCACTGTCTGAAAATAGTGCTTACACAGCCATATAATGAAATACACACACACCTGCAAAAGTAAATGTTTTTTTTCCTCATACATTTCTGTGTGTATTTGAAAGTCTGGTTAACTCCCTGTCTGCATGAGTTTAACTACGTGTCTATATGTATATATATATATCTCTCTCATAAATATATATATATATATATATATATATATATATATATATATATATATATATATATATATATATATAGCTATATATATATATATATATATATATATATATATATATATATATATATATATATATATATAATACAGGAGTACACACAACATATTGATGGCAGTAAGTATCCCTTGTATGAAACCTTTTTAAATGGTGATAAACATGAGTGAATTAAGTAATAAAAATGTGTTTAAGCCCAATACTGTTATAGGCTCACAGGTAGTATAGTTCACAAACATTAGGCCTGTATTATTAAAATACTGTGTTTTCACAAGGAAGCATGAAGTGTATGTTTTTTGTAAATACATCTATACCAGTTTAGATAGTACTATATATACACACACACACACACACACACACACACACACACACACACACACACACACACACACACACACACACAGTGTGTGTGTGTGTGTGTGTGTGTGTGTGTGTGTGTGTGTGTGTGTGTGTGTGTGTGTGTGTGTGTGTGTGTGTGTGTGTGTGTGTGTGTGTGTGTGTGTGTGTGTGTGTGTGTGTGTGTGTGTGTGTGTGTGTGTGCGCATATATCCATACATACTACAAATATATTAGTATAAATTCAGAGATGTTCTTGAAACAAGAACACATAAATGATTAAAGGACAACATTACAATGGCCTGGCAAGGCAAAGGTAAGTAATATTTAACACATAATCCTGCTGTACACGGACAAGAAAGATGTTTGCAGTTAAATAGATGTGTGTTTTTAATTGCATGTGAATAATATGCACATGCAATGATTACATCAAGTAACACACCCAAATACAATGTTTTGCTGGAAAGTCAATGGCAGCTTCTCTAAACATAGCAACTGGCTCCTGGTGGACCATTACTGAATACACGATTAATACATCAATATTAATAACAATATTCATTAATTAGGACTGTTAACATTTCCAAAACTTCACGTGTACAAGAACATACTTGAAAGTTTGGAAACAACACAGTCTTCAGCATACATACAATATTAATTAGATAATCTGAAGTCAACAAAACAAGGCCAAAGACATATTTAGTGAATTATAACATTTATTTTTTTTGTTCCTTTTGAGAGCGAGTAACAGGCCTGCTTGTTGTCTCTTGGATTTTCCTTTTTCGTTTTGCAACAACTTTAGCCACAACAGAGCCACTTTGAGTGGCCTCTGGCACTTCACGGGCAGGGCTTGTGGCCATTGACTCACCTACAGGGCTTTTGGGCAGTGACTCACCTACAGGGCTTTTGGGCAGTGACTCACCTACAGGGCTTTTGGGCAGTGACTGTTCACCGACAGGGCTTTTGGGCAGTGACTCACCTACAGGGCTTGTGGGCAGTGACTGTTCACCAACAAGGCTTTTGGCCAGTGACTCACCGACAGGGCTTGTGCCCACTGACACATGTGAGCAAGTTGGTGAGCAACTGCACAAGTGATGGTTGGTCTGTTTCATGTGTGTCTTTTTTTGTTTGTGTCCAAAAACTGGTCAGTAGTAACTGCTTGTGCTGTTTTGTTTTTGTCGCCTCCTTTGTAGGTGTCAGCTCCTGATTTTGTACAGATGGCAGCGGTAGGATGTCGTCAGGAACCTGCTCAGCAATGTCTGCTACTTGAGCGGTAACATTCGGACCTGGGGAATGAAGATCAGATGCATGTGGTGAAAAATGACCAGCATGTAAAGATCCTGCCTGTGAGGTGTTGAAGTTGAAATGTGGTACAGTAGTCATTCTCAAGTAATTTGCTTGGGTTTGCTGAACAACTAATGCTTCGAATGAGGTGTTGATTTTTTGCAACTGTTTAGGCACTTCAATGAAGACTCTGTGGAGATGTGCCAATTGTGATATCGTTTCTTCCTGCAGTGCAATCATCCTTTCCAGCACTGTCATCAAATCAGAATGGCGACGATTTTCTGTTTCCACAATTTTTCCCTCAGAAGCTACAATTGCATCGTATGTGGTAGTTGATGGACGATTTGGCGGTAAAACTGTTTCAATTGGAACCTCTTCATGCTCACTTGATTGTATTTCTGTGTCTATGGCGGCATCATCATCATCATCTTCATCATCATGTTCTAAAAATAAATGTACACATTATTAAATGGCATGTTAATCTCTGCTGTGTTACTATGTAATTATACTGTGTCATAAGTAACACCTAACATGTTTCCATACGTTTTATAACCTCACATTAAAAACTACCTTGACTTACGAATAATGTTTGGACTCAGTATGAAATATGAATGAATGAAAACTTGCTCTAAACTCACAACTCCTACATGATAGTTAACATCACTAACACAATACATGTTGCCTTAAACTTAATTTTCACTGACACTAAGTAATCCTATTTAAAGAACATGTGCAAAACAAATAATGAACATGACAACATAACATATAGAAGTGCACATATTATATGGCCACCAACTGATACACTCACCTTCTAGGTGTGTTGAGCTGCATGACCCAGGTGAAGACACTTGTTCCGTCTCAGGTGACACATGTCCTCCAGGGGCAACTATATATAACAATAACATTAGTTTTACATTTACATGTGTAAATATTGAACAAACACTTATTGTATGTTCTGTATTTATGAGTACCTAACAGCATCAATTCCTTAACAGAAAATGTGTGTGTGAAAGTGAACATAAATAGTTGTAATAACAATGTACATGCCTGTGTACTTAGAACTTTTGAGTTCCCTAAAATACAACATACTATGTTTCTGCAGTAATGCGTGAGGATAAATAGATTAAATTTGTACATAAAAATCATATGTTGTGTAGTGATATCAGTATCATAATGTACATAACTATCATGAGATGAACATTCACAATGGTTATCATGAAGGTGGTCATATTGCAAAAAGTTTTGTTTTTGGTACAGGATATGTGTGGTACATTAATAGAAGATGTGGCACACCTGAATGTGGCTGTCACTCAACAAGACAACACATGCAGTGTGTGATAATGTGTCGTTGATAGTAGTTCAACTATAGATATGAGTGAACTAATGTGTGACGTACGGTTTGATAACTAATGACTTGTTGGGGCATTTAGTAGCTAGAGTTACGCTTTCAAATGAGTGTGATTAACTTCAGTTGTGCTAGTCAGGTTGTAAGAACGGTATTCCCTTCCCCAAAAAGCCTAATCAGCCAGACCTTTCAATTACTTCAAACAGGTGAAAATGGTGTGAACTAAGTTGACCCTAAGATGAGCCTGTAATTTGTGTGTGTGCTGAACCCCACCCCCTCTGTTGACGTGTATGCTGTGATGAGATATTCATTGCAGCTGCTTTAACACAATGGTAGAGGAGCTAAATAGTCGTCTGCAGTGTTTAAGTTATGAACACAATGACATAACATATGCTACGTGTGCCTCATTATGCTGTCTGTATATGACATAAAGCTAAAATGGCCCTTTTCATAAACAACTATAGATGTGTTAGTGCAAGTGATGTTTGTAGGCCGTTGCATGCAATATATTTGATGCATGTTTAAAATAGGCAGTAATGTCGTGTTTGTAGGAGTAAAATAAATAAAATACACAATAATATTATACATATTTATGTTCTGTACCTGTAGCTAGTAATAATTTCTCATTAGCATGTGTTACACATGTGTACTACCCTGTTTTTCCCCATCTTCGCCCACCATCAATTGCTTCCACTGCAGCAATGCATTTTGGGAATTCACATGTAAATGACCACGCAATGGCACGTGCTATAGTAGTTACTGCTTTTAGTAGGACTACAACATATATGTCTATTTTGAGATATATATATATATACAGAATCAGACATATACATATATAGATGCAGGTATGCTTATATTGTGAAGACAGTATAAGGAGCAGCGGAAATATGCACAATAACTGTAAGCAACGACACGCCTAGTACAGTAATATTTCTCACCTGGTGGAAATTGTGAGGGATAAATTCCAATATCACGGTCACCGGCCAAGCCCTCCACGACGACGGGAAGTAATTTTGCCCGAAGCAGCTCCTCCAATGGAGTTAATATCAGACGTTGTGGTGTCGGCCCACCTCCAGTGCCAGTAGCATGCACGCGTTGGTCTTGTATTTTCCTTTTTTAATTTTGACCTAATATCGTCAAATCTCTTGTGACAATTCCGCTTGTCCCTGACATGATTCCCACACGCATTGACACCAATGACTATTGTGTCCCACATTTCTTTTCTGCTTGATGAACTTGTCCGCCCTTGAAAAACATAGAAAATATATGAGGTAAATTAATAATAATAGAAGCACCAGTTTCCTACACTGCTAGCTGTTCCAAGAGATAGCAAACATGCTGTTTTAGGTGTAATATGTGAAGCACATTAGCATTCACTACTAAACCTAGACATGTAAGCAAGCTTGCATTCATATTGTATGCAGTTATGGCAAATTGAACGCCTGTGTTTAGTTGTCCTTGTAACGCATGATAAAAAGCTGTGTTTCCACAATAATTAACATAGACAGATATTCTGTACCCATATTTGCATATTAACAAAACTCACATGACCTAGGATCACATGTATTTGAAGAATAAATGTCAAGGTACACTTACCTACTAAATGTCCATAGATACTGTCATAGTGCTCCAGAATCCCAGTGACAAGAGCTCTATTTTCCTGGTCATTGAAGCGAGGATTACGTGGCTTCTCCACACGTTTCTTCCGAGCAGGTTTAGGCTCAGAGCTTGGCTGGTGCTGACTGGACTCTCCTTGTTCCAATGGAAGAGACTCCAAAAGCGGCCCACCAGCAAGCACGCCACCACCAGACACCCCATCAGCAACTGCGCCACCAGCAGCACTCCCAGCACCAGCACTCCCACTCCCATCAACAGCACTCGCACTCTTAGCACCAGCACTCCCACTCCCAGCAACAGCACTTCCACTCCCAGCAACACCACTCCCACTCCCAGCAACAGCACTCCCACTCCCAGCAACACCACTCGCACTCCCAGCAACATCACTCCCCTGAACAGTACGTTCACTCCGACGCGTACTCGCACGAGTAGCACTCCCACTCCCACCAGCATCACTCTTCCCACGCTTTGCGGGCATACTTACAGCACCCACAAAAAACAGACAACAAATGTACAGCCAATCACACGAAACACTTCCACATATAAAACAAGACAAAGATGTAAACAAAACAACAAAGGACAAAGCTCTCACAATACACAACAAGTCTCTCAGTCAATATGCAAATATTAAATCACCCAGCTCTGTGCGTCTCTCTCTCTCTCTCACTCCCAACAACACAGAGAATGATTACCAGTACACGTTGCCTTTAAATATGGTGCGCTATCCAATACATGCTTGGTTCGCCTGATTCAGCAAGATTTGTGATTGGGCAACCTAACAGCACCCCGCCACGCACGCCAATACACCTGTGTGTGATCGGCAAATCATCGTGAGAGTGGGCGGATTTGTTTTCGGCTTGATTTTGAATGTATTCGGCACTTACTGCATACGGAGAGGAAAAATCGCCAATAACATGACTAATCGGTAAGCTTGCCGATTTCACATATTCGTCGCTTACTGCATGAGGCCCTTAGTCTCTTAATTAACGATGCCTGTGATGTTACCCGAGTCTTCCTATGATACTATCAATTCAGTCTTCTTGGACACTACTCATCAGCAGCTGGTTTGTGTACAAAACACCTGGTAACTATAAACAGTTAAATTCTTCTTATTTATACTGCATATCTAGACTTGCAGGATCGCTTCTTTCTGTCTCGGAGGTGGTGCTTGCAAAGAGATGGTTTCATATCAAAGCTGCTACCCTGAAGAGATGGTCTCATCAAGTCTGCTACTACTCAGATGTGTTTTTGCAACGACTCCAAGTCGCCAAGATAATTTTTCAAGCCAGCTCCTAGGGTATCAGGAGTCGCTCCTAGGAGGGCAAGTATAGTAAGACCTGTGCATTGTGATTAGCCAGGAACTGCAGTACCTGTCCTCATGGAGTTTAGTATGTGCAATGTTGCACTTGTCCACTGAGCAGAGCCCAAAAAGAACGTCCGCTGTTTGTTATCATTTTTCTTCCTGAGTTCTGTTATCATCTTCCGTGTTCTCAGATTCAACCTGCATGTCCAAATGGCCTCAGTTGCTAAGACAGGGTTTTTTTGTATCTGATATCTGAGGCTGCTTCAGAGATAGTGTCCTCTCTTATCATCTATGAACTTCGAGTTACTGGTCCATGCCTTTGTGTTGATGCAGTTGGACAACTGGAATGCGTTATATACAAGACTACCAGTGTACCTGATGTGGAGGCTAAAGATTATACAAAACGCTGCTGCTTGGTTGGTGAGACGCATATTACTTCCATCCTGCGAAATATGCATTAGCTTCCAGTGATCTTTTGTGTTCAGTTCAAGTCGGCCGTTACGTATTTAAAACCTTGCAAGACCAAGGACCTGCCTATCTGCTGTCTCTTTTGATGCATATGGATATGACTGAAGCATATGGACTGGATATGATCTCAGGTCCTCAGGGGGAGTCCAACTTTCTGTGCCAAGTGCACCCTATGCTTTGTCAGCAGGCCTGTTTTTGTGCAGATTCAGAGGTCTGGAACTCACTACCATCAGAACTCTGTTATACATCAACATTAAAACTGTTTCAGGCATGATTTAAGACATTTCTTCTTCTGGATTTTCCTGTCTAACAAAATTAATTGCGTATAATTTTAGTTTCTTCTTAAACTGCCTGTATAGTATTGTGGTGATACCTTAAGTGGCGGTTTGCTTTTGCTAAAAAAAAAAAATGAGGATGGTGCAGTGAAACTGTACAAGAGACAGTCCAAAGCAGATTGTAATATTATAAGATGATTGATGAAAATTGTATTATTTCATAAAGTCTTTTTTATCTCTAAACTGTCATTCACATACTCTAAATAAGACAGGAATTTATTTGATTACCACATGTATTACTACTGTGAAGCGCTATATACATTAATGGCGCTATATAAATAAAGACATACAATACAATACAATACTCTAATTAAAAAAAATGTCATACTTTAAAAATGCTTTTTAGTCATCTGAAGTTTTAATGGGAATAAGTGGTGGGTTACATTGAAATGAATGGGATATCATATCATATGAAATGAACTGGAAAAAGGGATGGGTTACATTGAAATCACTTGGCGTTTCCGTACAATTAATCGCAATGGCTAAATCTTATACGCAAACCTAATAAATGTACATGTTTTTATTTTTTTATAAAATGCTCAACCATTTTTAAAAGAATTTAATGAAGTAATAATGCTTGAGGTTGAGGAAACTATGTTATCTTATATCAAGCATACGCTGGATTCTCTAAAATTTGATAGGGTGCTAAGCGTTAACTGACATTGTCTTGAATGGCAATTAATTCTGGATTAAGCTCTGGTAGCCCTTATCAGAACATTGAGTCCACCAATAGTGAGATAATTAAAAACTGTCTAAACTATACATAAAAGTTGGAAATGCTAAATCATGTGCTAAAATTAAGATTATTAAATACTACCACTTTTAACAACATAATTGAAATGCAGCAGCCAGGTTTAAAAAAAAAATCTCAGTTTGTATTGACAATTTACTGTTAGACTTTATAGATTAAGAAAGTATTAAAATAAATAGTGTGTCATATTTGTTTTCTAAGGCCGCGGGCATGGTCAGCGCATAGCCGCTGACCCGCACTGGGCTCACGCTTGACAGTGAGCCCCTGCATCCGCAATGAGAGCGACTTTAGCAGGGCTCACGCACGCTTCCGCAGGCGTGCGGAGACGTAGCAGACAATTATTTTTTTGTTTCAGCGCTGAGGGGAGCGGAGGGCCGGTCACGTGAGCGGTTCGCCTAATGAGGGCGAACCAGCTCCGTGACGTCACTGGCTCGCCCATAGACATGCCTCCGGATGGCGCGCGTAGTTAGGCCAGGGTTTTCCTCAGCCTCCGCGTGCCTCCGCACGGGAGAAATGTCTACTGACTCAGTCTAAGTCTTATCTAACCTTCCTTAGCAAAGTATTGCAATGGAAGATATACTGTAAAGGGGCCTATTCTAATAGCCTCAGTGAGTTTGCTGCTACATTGCAAGGTTTGGCCTGTTCTCACCGAATGATTTGTCAGTTGAGTTATCACGGTATTCATAAAGAATCTGAACCCATCTCAAAAAATGCTGCGAGAAAATGCCTAAACTGCTCGGAGAAGCAGAAAAACTAATCTCAGCCTCTCTCAAAGTTCTCCCTGTGCGATCAGGCCAAGCTGCATAGAGGGCTGAGCAGAGAGAGCTGCATATCCCTGCACAACTCTCACAGGCGATCGCACTGTTTTAATAAATATTTTAATAGTAGTGTGCGGGAGCAGAGGGTCTCCGGAGAATAACCGGATTTCAGGATTTCAGATTTCAGTCCAGGGACCCCCTGCGTCCTGAGATACAGGCCCCCTTATGGGGGGCCAGTATCTCCTTTGCTTTTAAATGTCATGGTCACAAGACATGGGAAATTTAAAAATTGCATGGGGATACCGGCATAATGGGGCCTGTATCTCTGTTTATTGGGGCAGAGGAGGGGATGAAGGGGTAGTTGCCCCAGGGTGGTTGGTTAGGCCTTCCGGGAAGGATGCGGGAGTGGTTAACCCATTCATTACCATTGCAGTGGGAACCACTCCTGCAACCCACCCGGTAGGCCTAATCACTCGCCCTTAGGGCAACCGCTTCAACCAATCCCTCTACCCCCAATAAACCACCAGCTTCTCATCAGCTTTTGCTGGCGAGAAGAATCTTTGATAAAATTTAAATTCCAGGGCCTCGATAAAATTATCGAGGCTACCAGAATTAGATAGTTTTGATCAAAAGTGGAAGTTTGGGCCTATCGCCGACAACCACGGGATGTGTTTGTCCGGGAGCCAGAAATTGCAAAAAAATGCTTTCTCGTGCGATTTTACCAACTTATCGAGGCTTTCTGAATAGCTACCAATTCTTTTTTGTTATAACTGCTCAAAAGCCTCGATAAGTTGGTTATCGAAGCTACTAGAATGAGACCCCTTGAGTTTACATTGAACTTACAGCAGCAGCCCCTTTTATTCTCCAACATCACCGCATTTTTCCGGGATTTTTTTTCGAATGCCACGCGCTTCACCACGTTCATGCCGCATTCTGACCGCATTCGTACCGCATTCATGTTGCATTCACATCCGCAGTTGATGCGCGGTTGATGTGTTTATTGATAATGGTTCGGATTTAATTGGTTGCAATTCTTCGCGTGTCCGCCAGATGGCAGATATTCATGAATTGTAATGCGCATGCGCTTCAGTAATGTGTCGACTTGCAGGTGTTTAGTTTAATACCACAGTGGTCTATTGTAAATTGGCCTTGGGACTGAAGGAAGAGGTAACAATAATGTATCAATTTAGGCTTTTCATATTTAAGAAAGACAAGCACCAGTTTCTGGTCTGGTTATTGTCCAGAGATTCCCGCCATGAGTGTACAAGTGCAGTCCATGTTCCAAAAACCCGACAGAATGTACACTTATTTAATATGGGCCGCGATTAATGCAACAGATGATAAGATGGCAACAGTTGTTCAAATTTATCAGTATTTTATCGAAAACTATGACTTTTACAAATTTTCGCCAGATCCTCATGTGTGGAAGCGTGCAATAAGGAAAACAATATGTAGCGATCCATGTTTTTTTCGTATTGATCCCGAATTTATTGGAGGGTATTGGTGTGTATCACTGGGTTTTTCCTGTATCTATGATCATGCAGACGGCAAAAGGCAAAAGGTCGTGTTAAAACCAACTAAGAAACGTCAGTCGGTGGCAAGCAATGCGCCAGCACCAGCACCAGCACCGGCTTCCAATAACGGTCCGACCGTCAGTGACAACCCTTGCTGTCTGACCACGCACGGATACCTGCAGCCTGAGCCTGATTTCGCGTACAGTTTCGAGCAAGCTTGCATGTACCTAAGCGATTTCCAGCCTCAGCAGCTGACTACAGGTGTAGTAGTCCCTGTCAACGATGTGTATGATCAAGACTACTGGACTGGCAGTGGCCCGGCGCCAGCTGATTGGGAAATTCTATGGTGAGTAATGTTGCCGTATTTTATTCTGTTTTTTTTATTTTGAAAATATCAATATCAGTGCGATTCAAAAGTCAAGCGATTCTCCTGTAAGCAATATCACTGGCTGAGCGGCTTCTACAGTAGATACTGCACAATTGGTGAAAACCTAGGCGCATGCGCATTGGAACCTTCTTGAAACGCATATGCATGTCATGACATCGGCGGTAGGCACAAGTGCATGTGAACAGGAGGCGCCCCCCGAGAAAATTATTGGTGGGACTGACTGTGGGAACTTCTTTAGGGGACTGACTGACCATTACAGTAAAACTTTTACTTTTTTTCCTAAGAAAAGAAAACTTTGTCATCTCATGTGGAAAACGGCAAATGGAGGGATTTCGATGGATAATATCGCTTTGTGTTACAATGCCTGCACATTGCTGAATCTGATTAAAAAAAACATGTACCGGAGTCTACAGTTTAGTGGCCGTTGTTATTGATTAGGATAGAATACCTGAAACAGTATACTGATGTTTTCAGACCGTATACAATACTTTTTTATATATATATATATATATATATATATACAAAAAATGCAATGACCCGGCGCTTCAGGCTACAACAATACCCCAGTCCAATGATTAGTCCATATAGATATGGAAAGTTCTTTTCAATATTCCAGCTGATGGAGCGATGGTGATCCAATTGCTGGCTGCTGGTTCCGAACTCCTCCTAGTATGTAATGGACAAAAAGGAAAAGACCATTGCGCAGCCACTAGAATCCATGAATAACTCCACAACAGATTAAAGTAATGAACTTACAGACTTGCTGTGTTGTTGTTCCTTTGAGACAATCTGTGCTTTTAACCTCTTCTCTTCCAGATATCACGAATCCCACGTGTTGTATGTCTATCCTCCAGGTTTTCTGTCTGTTCACAGCATTACCACTTGGTCATAGTTCCCATGTGTTCCCAGAAAGGAAATAACATGAAAGATGATGGTGCAGATTGATAAAAATTTATTACAATAAAAATAAAAAACAGCCAAGGGCTTACTCACATAAACCAGGCTGTATAAAAACAGCTGACAACGTGCCGTCCGCAGCTTGATACAATCAGGTAGGCAGGCTTCTGGGAGGATGGCGCTATTGTTGTTTGCAAACCCTGAAGTGGCGTCTAACTCTCAGTAGTTACTCTGCGAGATTCGCCCCCTCTATTTGCTATAGCTTCCTCTATCTCAGCTTGAGGTGGCCAGCACTGCAGAATGTGCTCTGCTCACCTCTCTGAGTAACTGCCGTCAGCCCGCGCTCCGTCCGCCATCTTGGACCTTCCGCACCGTGTGGATCCTCCATTCTAGCGGTCGCCATTCTTTCACTGTACTTAGAATTATTGTACATGGAGCTCCTCTCTGCGGGGCAGCTACCACACCGGTACAATAAAGCTTACCTTGATGCACCACCTTGTGTACCTAATGTAGGCTGGACTCGTGTATGCAGTACCTCAGGCTAGGCTCACTCTCTCTGTGTCTGCTGTATCTCCTTCCTCCCAGTCTGTGCTCCCTTCGGTAAGTGGTCTGGAATGGACTAGAGTACTCTGGCTCTGGCATGCAGTACTTGGGCGTCTACCTACTGTTGGCTAGCCTAGCGCAGACCCTCTCCAGAATTCCTGACCATGTTAACAGGCTATCCCTTTAGGCATCCTACCAACTAGCACTGCCTCAAGGTGACTAGGACAGCTATAGCCCGGCTCCAAACCCCCAACTCCTTTCAGGCCCCTAGGTCGTCCCTGCGAACTGACAAACTCCATCAGCCCCCTGACTACCCCTAGGTCCGTCCCAACACAGCACAAAGTGGCAGCAGACACTCTCCCTTTTTCCAAGTGACCTAGAAAAAGCCTGTCCTGTTGACAGGTCTATCTCAGCAGCGCCTCCAAATGTAATGGGTTTTCTGGCCTAGCCTGACCAACCCAATCTCACATTGGCCCCTGTGGTTTAACCAGTCCCCATTACAGTGTATTGTCTGTTGGTGCACCTGTTGGCAACAGGACTCCTGAGTCTCCCGCATGATGTTGTGTGGGGATTGCCAACCCAGACAGGTAGCTGAGGTAGTGTGCATGAGTCCTACCTATATCCAGTGCAGCGCCTCCACCTCATCAGGATCCCAGCGTCTTCTTGTGGATGGTCCTGGTGAGGAACTCCTCTGTGGTGCACTCCTCTGTGTAATCACTCCACACTTACACACGAGGGTATGATTTAACAAGATCATCTTTATTGACTTGCGGCGGGCCAGCTGCCTCTCACAGCGGTTGTACTCAGCCACTCATGTTCACCGCACTTCCCTTTGAAAGGTGTCCTTTCCCAAATTGGTGGATTCCCTATCTCCCCTTAGGGAGATATTCCCTGTGCCAGGTCCCTGGTCACAGTCTCATGATCTGTCTCCTCCCAAGTCTGTACTCAGACTTGCTCCTTCTACAACCAACCAACTGTACTTCCACCAACAACTGAACCACTCCTCTGAACAACTAACTTTTGAGCAGTGCTGTGCCTTATGTATCCTCTGGGAGCTGGCACAACTCTGACATCACTAATCATGGATTCAGAGCATGTGACCACTCCCATCCATACATAGGGCACCTCACCAGGGTGTGAGGGCAAACCTCCATAATTACTGCTGGCATGCCCATAACTTACCAGGCCTTACTGTCAGCAGGAGAGATGACTGTAATCCATTTTACAGCATGGTTACACAGTATACAGTAAATGGAGACAATGGAACAATTTAAAACAAATCAACATTTTCTTTTATTGGTGGAGTAAGTACAAAAACATTTATTTACAAATACTGTACAATGTAAAAACATTTTAAGTGTACAGCAATTCAAAACAGGTGTATGGTTTACTGCTACTGAAAACATTTAGCTACAGAAAGTCAAAACATTTACAGTCAGTCAGTATGGTTTACAGTCACATGGTGTTATTTAAAAAAATTCTTTATTCATACAATATACAAAACGCAACATCTCCTTTATTAAAGTACAGCAAGTCAAAACATTTACAGTAGGATGGTGTACAGAACAGTCAGTTAGGCCTGCACAACTCCAGTACTCGAGGGCCGCAAACAGGCCCGGTTTTCAGGATAACCTTGAAAAACGGGCCTGTTTGCGGCCCTCGGGGACTGGAATTGTGCAGATCCTGTGTGTACTGCACCGACACACTTTATTCGAGCAAATGCCCGGTTTGTACCTGGCAGATACCTGGAATCCGCCGCTGCTCACCACTTGCATGCTGCGTTGCGTTTGCCTTCCCAGCCACGGTTCATGCCTGGCTGACGGGCGGCTGATCTGTTAAATGATAACGAGAAGAATTTACTAGGCTGCAATGTTTCGTTTGTCCACCAGATGGCATAAACTCATGACTTAAGTAATGTGTGGGCTTTGCAAGTTGTTTCGTTTACAAAAAAAGTTACTTTATCCCAGTACAGTATGCTACAGTATTGTAACTTGTCCTTGAGACTGAAGGAAGAGTTGCAAAAAATGTATCAATTTAGGCTTTACATACAGTACTGTATTAAATAAAGACAAAGATCATTTTCGCTTACACTATTCTACAGAGACATGAGTGTTCAAGTGGAGCCCGCTTTCCAAAAACCTGACAGAAGTTATGCTTATTTGATATGGGCCGCTATTAATGCAACAGAGGATAAGATGGCAACAGTTGTTCAAATTTATCAGTATTTTATCGAAAACTATGACTTTTACAGATTTTCGCCAACTCCTCATTTGTGGAAGCATGCAATAAGGAAAAGGTTATGTAGTGACCCCTGTTTTCACCGTATTGAGCCCCAATTTGTTGGAGGGTATTGGTGTGTGTCACAGGGTTTTTCCCGTATCTATGATAATGGAGGCGGCAAAAGGCGAAGGGTCGTGTTAAAACGAAATAAGAAGCGACAGTCCCTGCCAAGCAATGCGCCAGAACCAGAACCAGAACCAGCAGCAGCACCAGCTTATCATGATGCCCCCGCCGTCGGTGACAACTCTGAGATGGATTTCGCAGCCAGTTTTGATGAAGCTTGCATGTACCTAAGCGATTTCCCGCTGACTACAGGTGGGCTAGTCCCTCTGCAAACTATCGACGTGGGTGATGATGAAAGCTGGACTGGAAGTGGGCCGGCGCCGGCGCAAGCTGAATGGGAAATTTAGTAATACTGTACAGTATGGTGAGTACTGTATTTTTGCCGTATTATTTTGGTGGGGCTGGCTGGGTACTTCTTTAGGGGGCTGACCATTACTGTACATTAAAACTTTTCATTTTGTTTTTCCTCAGAAAAGAAAACGGCTAATGGGGGGATTTCGATGGATTATATTGTACTGTATGCTGATGTTTTCCGGCCATACAGTATACTGAGTAATAAACCCGAATAAATAAAACTATGCATTTATTCTACAGTACATGTTCAGTAAATTACTGCACATACTGGGGGCGAGATGTGTTTGCAGCAGAGAGAGATTTAATAATATTGTAAAGTGAGCAGGGGGTTCCCTGAGCCAGAAATTAATGCTCAGGGAACCCCCCCCCCCTGCTCCTGATCAATATTATTAAAAATACGGAAAGTGCTGCGTCATTACCATAGCGGATAGCCGCTAAGGCAATGATGGGGTTAACCCACCGTGCCCGCTTTATTGTGTGTAGTGGGGATGGGTGAGGGGGGTATTTGGCCCTTGGTGTGAGATTAGGACTTGCGGGAGGGGGGGGGGTTGCGGGTGCACTTAACCCCTTCACGACCGTTGCAGTTAATACCGCTACGGTCATGAAGGGGTTAAGCCCTCCCGCTACCCCACCCCCCCCCGCAAGCCCTCCCCAACCATCGTTGGGGCGAATACCCCATTCACCCACCCTCCCGCAACCCACAACAATAAAATACACACAGCAGCCGCCAAAAAATAAATAAATAAATGACAATAAATACATTTGAAATACATTTTTATTGATAGTGTAGATGTGCAGGGGGTCTCCGGAGCTGAACCGCGTTGGTTTTAGGTCTGGGGACCCCGTGCCCCCCGAGATACAGGCCCCTTTAGGGGGTGCCGGTATCCCTCTGCGTTTAAAGGTCCCGATCACGTGACCGCGGCCTGTAAACCAAGCAGAGCAGAGGGATACCGGCACCCCCTAAAGGGGCCTGTATCTCGGGGGGCACGGGGTCCCCAGACCTGAAACCTGTGCGCTTCTGCTCTGGAGACCCTCTGCACATGTACAGTATCAATAAAACACATACAATATACAGTATAAATAAACACTCGTTCTTTACCTTAGCGTCTATGCGCTATGGTAAAGAAGCATTATTTTAATAATATTGTACAGTGAGCAGGGGGTTCCCTGAGCCAGAAATTAATGCTCAGGGAACCCCCCCCCCTGCTCCTGATCAATATTATTAAAAATACGGAAAATGCTGCGTCATTACCATAGCGGATAGCCGCTAAGGCAATGAAGGGGTTAACCCACCGTGCCCGCTTTATTGTGTGTAGTGGGGATGGGTGAGGGGGATATTTGGCCCTTGGTGTGAGTTTAGGACTTGCGGGAGGGGGGGGGGTTGCGGGTGCACTTAACCCCTTCACGACCGTAGCAGTTAATACCCTCCCCCTATTCTCGCTTTTAAAACGCCCTGCCTTCTCTCTAATCTATGTAAAAACCCCTCCCCCTATCCCCCTATTGTGTGTGTGCGTTAAGCTTCCCTGCAAGCTATGTAAAAAAAACCTCCCCCTATTGTGTGTGTGTGTTAAATCTGCCTGGCCTGTGTTTCTGAGTGCTGAGTGCTCTGCGTTAAAGGCCCCGATCACGTGATCGCGGCCTGTAAACCAAGCAGAGCAGAGGGATACCGGCACCCCCTAAAGGGGCCTGTATCTCGGGGGGCACGGGGGCCCCAGACCTGAAACCTGTGCGCTTCAGCTCCGGAGAGCCCCTGCACATCTACACTATCAATTAAAATGTATTTCAAATGTATTTATTGTCATTTATTTATTTATTTATTTATTTAGATTTATTTATTAATTGTGCTGCTGCTGCAAGTCGTAAACTCACACCAAGGGCCAAACACCCCCCTCACCCCCAATAAAAAAAATTCACGCACAGCAGCCCCACAATTAATAAATAAATCTAAATAAATAAATAAATACATGAAGAGAAATAAATATATACTGCACAGTATATACTTTGTATATATATACACTGTATATATATATATATATATATATACTGTATACAGTATATATATATATATATATATATATATATATACAGTATACATATATACACTGTGTATATACATATGTGTACATATATACAGTATATATATATATATATATATATATATATATATATATATATATATATATATATATATATATATATATATACACACATGATGAACCAATAGTACAAATACATGTACTGTAGAATGGTTATCAAAATCATACTGTCCTACAGATAACGCTTCTCTATACAGACAATAATAATAATCCATTTAATAATCCTAACTTATTTTACAATATAAAACATAACATTACAATCCACACAGTACTGTACATTGCATTTACATTGTATACTGTAAATGATGCATAGCATTAAATCTATGCACCATATACAGTACTGTACATTCTGCAAATGAATGTTAACAATATAAATGCAAGCTACTCTACCAGTAAACACAAACACTTCCAAACAAGTCAACTACAGTATTTTAACCAATCAAGTAAACCAAAATCAATATATACTGTAAGTACCAACCAGAAAAGACAATTTAAAACCAAACTAACCCTTACAAAACCAAGGATTACATCTATCTAATTGTAAAAAACCTTATACATTATACACAGCATTGTTTAAAGCCCCCTCCCCCCTAATGTTTCTGTTAAGCAGATTACACTGAAGGGAGAGAGATATAAAGGCCTAAAGCCCCTTCCCCCCGAATGTTTGTGTTAAACAGATTACAATGAAGGGAGAGAGATATAAAGGCCTAAAGCCCCTTCCCCCCTAATGTTTCTGTTAAACAGATTACAATGAAGGGAGAGAGAGATAAAGGCCTAAAGCCCCTTCCCCCCTAATGTTTCTGTTAAACAGATTACAATGAAGGGAGAGAGAGATAAAGGCCTAAAGCCCCTTCCCCCCTAATGTTTCTGCTAAACAGATTACAATGAAGGGAGAGAGAGATAAAGGCCTAAAGCCTTACCTGCATTGGTAAACCCTCCCTGCATTGGTAAACCCTCCCTGCATTGATGTCGTGCAGTGTATGTAAATGTGGGGAGGGGGGGGGGCCCAATGTGCATAATGTACTGTGAGGTCTAACCACCCTCACCCCCTACCCACATACTGTACCCTTACCCCCCCCCCCCCATCCTGGCCATGGCCCCTCACGCACAGCAGCTCCACAATTAATAAATAAATCTAAATAAATACATGAAGAGAAATAAATATATACTTTATATATAAATGTGAGTTTATAAATAAAATAAAGAATATTATTTCTAGGGGCCCTAGAACAGAAGTTCCCACGCCAATTGCGCGCTCATTGCTCTTTTTGTGCTCTTTTTTTACAATGTTGCTGGTCTTGCGGCTTTGCAGTCTGCAAGCAAAAAGCGCAAAGTGTATGAAGTCTGGGTGAGCGCTTTCCACATTTGATGCCTACGGCACCTTCCCATTTCTACACACTTCAATACCTGCACTGTTGGTAGCGCTTTCCATCCCAGCTACCATTCTGGATATTCACCTCTCACAGGCCATTCTTGCCCGAGTCTGTCCTATCAGACAGGGGCATTAACCTGTATCCACACCACCTGGACAATTTCTCTCTGTCGTAGATTTGTGCTATTTATTTTATATATTTTTGTGTAATTATTCATGCAATTTTATGCTCATTTCATATGTGGTTTTCAACATAAAGTGGCTGCTGGGCCTGATCCTAACTCATACAGTATACAGTAGCGCTTCCCTGTTTGTTTGTTTATTGCAAGCAAAAAGCAGTCTGTAGTACTGAGTGTGAGATAAATTACTGTATTTATCAGTGTTGATCAAAGAGAGTTGATCAGAAGGATTCCCCTTATAAAGTATACAGCACTCTATTGTCATTCATACAGTACTGTATACTGTAGTAAAGGGTAGACAACACATGGTCTTGCAGTATACTGTATTACTAAAAATCTGTCAGGTTGACCAGAATCACTGCGGATATCAGAAAATAATACAATTTTATTAATTCTATTTTCCGATATCCGCAGTGATTCTGGTCAACCTGACAAATTTTTAGTAATACAGTATACTGCAAGACCATGTGTTGTCTACCCTTTACTACAGTATACTGTATGAATGACAATAGAGTGCTGTATACTTTATAAGGGGAATCCTTCTGATCAACTCTCTTTGATCAACACTGATAAATATCATATTTATACCCCTTTAGCACCTGTCGTTCCATCCTATGCACCCATTTACTGTACAATGGTGATTGCGGTCGTATTCACGTACTTTATGTGAGATAAATTAAGCAGTTCTTTTATTGCTGAAGTCGCCACAAAAAACTTTTATTTACAAATACAGTACAATACAATGGTGAAACATTTCAAGTTAACAGCAATTCAAAACATCAACACACAATAATACATACTGTACAGTACTGTATGATTATTTATTTATAATACAGTATACAGCTCTGTACTGTATACAGTATGCAGTATACAGTATTCTCTACTATATTTGGGCCTTGTCTTTGGGGGTTTATTCATGCAATTATTAGGGTGACCTGCCGTTGGAAATACTGACACAGTACAATCCTACAGCTACACCACCCACCCCCTCCAGTACAATCCTACAGCTACACCACCCACCCCCTCCCTTAGAGTTTTTAATCCCTCCCTGGCCAAGCATCAATCGTCTGGCTAATCCAATCCAAGCCATTGTTTTGTTAATCTGGCCCTGGGCTGGCTACGGTAACAAGATTCAGCAGGAGGCCAGCCAGAGTACTGTATCATCCCACCATCCACCTTCCTTAGAGGGAGGCCTGCCTGCTTTGGAAAAATCCCCTCTCGAATTTGAAATGTAAATCTGATGTGCATCCGTTTGCTTACAGTAACTGTTCTGTTCAGAACAGCCACTGCTTCTAAATTACTGAAAATATACAGGATAAATATACAGTAATGTGAAATAATCGTACAATATACAGTAATGTGAAATAATAGTACAGTAGTTCATTGAGAGAGGAGAGGTTTTGTGTACATCATTACTGCTGTTTATATACTGTACATTTGACTGCACAAGCAGATTTGACTCACACAAGGCCCCCCCTCCCCCTTGGGCACCCTTTTTCCTGGAACGACAAGAAAACAAAACTTTGTTCAGTTACTGTACTGTACTGTATGTGCGTACTGTATTATGGTAGAACTACTGTACAGTAGGTGGCTGGTGCAGCTTTCTCTGGAAAGAACAAAATGGAGCAGTTAGTAGGCAGTTACTGTAGTACTGTCAAACTAGTCTACTGTACTGTATACTGGAACTACTGTATACTCTGACTATTGGGAAAGAAAAAAACTGTGCCATACTTACCTGTATCATACTGTACTTACTGTACAATACTACAGCACTGTACTACTTTTCTGATGCTTGCCCATTGCGCGCGATGACAATGAGCAACACAGTGGCAATATGGTCTATATTTTTATTGCATCGTTCCACGGTGAGTACATCGTTCCAAAAACTCATTATGGCTGTATACAACTCGTCCTTCTTGGAGGGTTTCGCCACTTTACGGATGTGGTCCTTCAGCTGATGCCAGACCATTTCGATCGGATTGAAGTCTGGCGATCTGTGATTGGAAAGAAAGGACAATTAGTTTAAGAGATACAGTACACAGTTAAAACAGTGGGGAACATACACTACCGACACACTTTATTAAAGTGTGGCCGGTACCGCAAGCCGGGAGATTTCCCGGCTTGCTAGTGGCCGCCCCTCGGCGTGCCGCGCGTCATAGACGCGCGGTCACGCGTCTTCGGGAGCCTGCGCCCCCTGCACGCGCGTCCAGGGCTCCCCGCGGGACGGCGGCAGGGGGTTCCGGGGGACCCGGCGGACCCGGCAGCGGTAGGGAGAGCGCCCCGATCGGAGGGCGCTCTTCCGCTGCTTCGGCGCGCGCCCGTCACCCTCGGGCGCGCGCCAGGCTACTGCTGCGGCCAAGAACGGGCAAATGCTCGAATAAACTTGGCCGCAGCAGTATAAATGGGACACGGTCTACTGCACTTACTCCGCTGGCGTCTTCACCCAGTTGATGCCGCGCTCAAGGATATGCGCCGTCGACGCGGTGTGCTTGGGATCATTGTCCTGGTAAAAGCGATGACCATTGGGAAAGTCTTGTGTGATGTATCGCACTATCACGGGCACAATGTTGTCTTGGAAGAAATCTTTATTCATGATTCCTATAGCAAGAAAAGAAAAGTGCTCAATAGTACAGTACAGTGCATACGGTAAGGCAACACTAGTCAAGTACAGTGCATTAGGCGGCATTATATTTGAGAAATTGTACCTTCAAAGACGACAATGCATCCCGGTCCACGCCTAGAGATGGCACCCCACACATGCAGCTTCACAGGGTGTTTTGGCCGTGGCTTCAAAGTTATGCGGCCTTTTTTGTGGAACGCAAATCTTGCAAATCTCTCCAGCGACACAGTAGACTCATCAGTGAAGATGCAATCCTGGAAAGTCTCACCGCTGTCGATCCATGCCTGGGCCTGGAGCACTCTTTTGATTTTGTTTGCGTCCCGTATCATGGGGTACGCTCTGTAATGACAATGAATAAAAAATGTTAGCGTCACAGCGCAGTACAGTTTGCAAAACAACACTTTTACTTTACAGTACAGTACCTCCTGTACTGTCCACTACTAACCTCACACGTCCATATTTCCATCCAATTCTGCGTCTCATCTTCTTTATGCTGCTCTCGGATACAGTCAGATTGTGGTTTTCCTGAAGAGTGTTTTTAACCCTTAATGCGCTCCTCTCATCATTCTCCTCACTTATTCTGTCCACCAGAAGAGTAGTCTCCCTACAATGCAAAGAAATTATATTGTGTTATTAATATGCAGCAATATAAAATGTATACTGTATACTGTACATGTAATGTTGTAATATACAGTAAATATAAATATACAAAAAATGTATACTGCTGTACTATAAATATAAATAGACAAAATATACAGTATACAGTACTGTTGTAATATAAATATACTATATAAATATACTGTTGTTATATCATAATAAATACACATCATATACTGTATATTCCGTTGTAAGATGAATTGCAATATACCAAAAGTGTATACTGCTGCACAAAAAATATAAATTGACCACACATACAGTACACTATAGTATATACTGTTGTAATATAATAAATATAACATATAAATACCTTATACTGTTGTTATATCATAATAAATACACATCATATACTGTATATTCCGTTGTAAGATGAATTGCAATATACCAAAAGTGTATACTGCTGCACAAAAAATATAAATTGACCACACATACAGTACACTACAGTATATACTGTTGTAATATAATAAATATACTATATAAATACGGTATACTGTTGTTATATCATAATAAATACACATCATATACTGTATATTCCGTTGTAAGATGAATTGCAATATACCAAAAGTGTATACTGCTGCACAAAAAATATAAATTGACCACACATACAGTACACTACAGTATATACTGTTGTAATATAATAAATATACTATATAAATACGGTATACTGTAGATGTACACTACAGTTTTCTATATTTTTTTTGGTTAAGTTTTATAAATACAGTATACTTACGCATTTGTTATCTTTGGTGCCTTTTTGCGGTCTCTGTTTTTTCCTTGTGCATGATAGCACACGGTGCTTGATGGCACAACGAGGCCAGAAGCAGTTAACCAGCGCTGGATATCTGCAATTCGTTTTCCGCTCGTGTACATCTCCTTCATTCTCATGCTGAGATCCTTTGAAATCTTCTTAACAGGCATTGCTGCGAGTACTGTAGAAAGAAATACAAACACAAGAATGTGTATTCGATGTTTAGTCGATGTGTATTCAATGTGCAGTGAATCCACAAAATGGATGGTGTATTTATATGTTAATGACTCACATAACAGACCACCCACTTTCAACACCTGTACCTGGCCACCATGCATAAAAGGTTGTACACGTTGCATAGCCCACCACTTGCTGATCTTTATCTGAGCCATTGTCCAGATACTGCATTGTGCCTCCCGCTTACATGGAGCAGCCCCGGTTCTATGGACGAAAGAATCATCTCACCTCTGCTGTGCCTGCCACACTGAAAAAGAGAAAGGCAGTTACCGTTTCCAAGCCAAAGGCAAAGTGAAAGGCTAAGGCCAACAAAGAAAACCTTCTGCTGACCCCAAAGGCTAAGGCTTTTAAAACACGTCAGCCTTATTATGTGAAGAAGAAATACGGTACTGTGCTCGGTACGTAAGACGAATGGCAGCCAACTCACCGAATCCGCAGACCACTTCCCATAAGCTTCGACGACTCTGCTGTAGCTGTCCAGGAAATCTTCAGCCCGGCTTCTCCACCCCCATCTTCTCCGGTTCCATCTGAAGATGCTGCTGCCTCTGAAATCAACGGGTCACTGTCTCCTTTGCTCTTGGACGACTCTGCTTCTCTCCCGGAAATCCAGCGGTCACCTTCTCCATCCCTCTTCCACCACGCTGCAGCTTCTCCTGTACCGGGCATCCCCAGGTCACCTCTTCCACTCTCCATCGATGCCGCTTCTCTCCAGGGAACCCCCATCTCATCCTCCGTTGCACCCATCCCCCCAGATCTCCAGATGCCATGCACAAGCAGCTCGTTAGACCGGATCCTGAATGGGCTAAGTGTGGATCTCCCCGGGAATTCTAGTGTGCTGGCAAAGCTAGATCTGCTTCTGGAGTCGGTGCTACATATGGAGCAACGGATGCTACAAATGGAGCAGCGGCTGGATCAACGGATGCTACATATGGAGCAACGTATGGATCAACGGATGGACAAGATAGAGGCAGACATAGCGGGCATACATTATTTGCTCGGTGTTAATGCCCCTGTTTCCCCGACGCTGGAGCAGGGGGGTGACATGGATGTGATGCATGGTACCTTCGACCCCCTTCCATCACCAAGCACACCCCCTCCACCAGAAGATACAGTGTACTATGCTATTGAGGAGGACATGACAACCCCGTCAAGACCACGCCAGGAGACAACCCGGCGACCACTACCAGAGGAAAGCTTCCTCCCAGACACCCTACCATTGCCCATCGCCTCAAGTACATCCTCTCCCAAAAGACCTCCTACACCCGCTCGCATAGAAACAGTGCACGACATCTCCCTGTGCGATCTGCCACCGGCGCTGAGGGAGAAGTATAGGGTGAGGAGTGCTGGTATACCACACAAGTATGCCTTGATCATATTTAAACACCATGTTCCCTACACATTGTACTGCGAGTGGGTGTTCAAAGTGAACTATGATGGGAATCGCCAAAAAAAGGCCCTTCCTGCCAATTTAAGGAAAAAAATTGTGGAAGAAATGCAGCGCTATTACCCTGTTACAGATCCTGTAATGAGAGGCGTTAGAGACTGCATTAATGGCGTTTTGCGCCATGCAAGGCATCGGCCATGGCTGGAAAATGGGGAGGACTTTCAGTGAGACCATACTGTAATATTGTGCTGTACTGTACAGTACATGTTTTACCCTATAGTACCTGCTGTACTTAAACAAAGGATACTGAATGTTGTTGTGTGTTGCACGGTTTTTGTACTGTATTTGTAAATAAAAGTTTTTGGTGGCGACTTCAGCAATAAAAGACCTGGTTAATTTATCTCACACTCAGTACTACTGTACAAACTGCTTTTTGCTGCCAGACTGCAAACCCGCAAGACCAGCAACATTGTAACAAAAGAGCAATGAGCGTGCAATTGGCGTGGGAACTTCTGTTCTAAGGCCCCTAGAAATAATATTCTTTATTTTATTTATAAACTCACATTTATAAACCCCGTCACCCACCCCCGCTAAACACAATAAAAAATAATCACACACAGCATCCCCGCAATAAATAAATAAATACAAATAAATACAAATAAATACATTTGAAATACATTTTTATTTATAGTGTAGATGTGCAGGGGGTCTCTGGAGCTGAACCGCACTGGTTTCAGGTCGGGGGACCCCGTGCCCCCCGAGATACAGGCCCCTTTAGGGGGTGCCGGTATCCCTCTGCGTTAAAAGCCCCGATCACGTGATCGCGGCCTGTAAACCAAGCAGAGCAGAGGGATACCGGCACCCCCTAAAGGGGCCTGTATCTCGGGGGGCACGGGGTCCCCAGACCTGAAACCTGTGCGCTTCAGCTCCGGAGACCCCCTGCACATCTACACTGTGAATAAAACACACACATCATTAAAGAATCATTCTTTAGCTTAGCGGCTATGCGCTATGGTAAAGAAGCAGCATTTCTGTCTTTTTAATAATATTGTACAGTGAGCAGGGGGTTCCCTGAGACAGAAATCTAATCTCAGGGGACCCCCTGCTCCTGCACAATATTATTAAAAGTTCAGAAATGAGGCTTCATTAGCATAGCGTATAGCCGCTAAGGTAATGAAGGGGTTAAGGCATAATAACCAATAAATACATTCAATACACTACCCACTACCAATGGCAACCTCCGCTGCTGTACAGTAAAACAGAGAAAAAAATTAACACTTTTAAAGTAATGTCCCCTAACCCCTTAATCACCATAGCGGTTATTAACCGCTACAGTCATGAAGGGGTTAACCCACCCTCACCCACCACTCGGGACGCCTACTGTACATACCCTCCCACTCTAACCCCCCACCCTGTGAGGCCTAACCACCCTCAACCCTCACCCACTAACTACCCACAAGGGAGGCCTACCCACATACCGTTGGGGAACATTCCCCCCCCCACCCCCCACCCCCCACCCCCCACCCCCAGTCCCCGCAATCAAAACAATGCACAGCCCCACAATAAACAGCATTCTATTTATTAAATACATTACCCACCCCCTGTGCCCCCCCCCCATAAATACAAGATTTATTCTTTTACATTCAGGGTCCATAACGCAGCCCCACGCTAGTCCCTGGTGGGCTGGCAGGGCACCTGGACAGACCTACAGTTTACCAGCAGCATTCCACAGGTTCTGGAGGCCTGCTGGTGGATCCTGCCAGCACCATGGCGTCCAGGTGGTCTCCTTGGGTCACCGTGAGCCACAATTGTGTCCCCACGGTAGGCCCAAGGATGTCTGGGAGCCCCGGGTCAAACCCACAGGTGTCTGCGGGGCCTCGGGTGGTTCCCATGGGGGTCTGGGGAACTCACGGGTGCTCACTACGGGTCCGCGGTGCCCCCACAGAAGTGGGACCACACATCATCATCCCCGCACCTACGGGTCAGAGGTGCCCCCACAGAAGTGGGACCACACATCGTCATGCCCGCAGACTACGGGTCCGCGGTGCCCCCACAGAAGTGGGACCACACATCATCATCCCCGCATGTGTCACCTGTGGAACCACCAGCCTGATACCCTTTAGGATACCCGAGGATTCCCCGCGGGTGGTCTCCAGAGGTCCCACGCAAAACCACGGAAGTAACCCTGAATGTAAAAAAAATAAACCTGGCCTATACATTCAATACATACACCCTCCCCCCCCAACACCTACAGTACAATAATGTGCAAAATAACTATTATCCAGATATGGATAATAGATTAATTGCCCATTATTAAAAACATTAACTAGCATATACAAATAAATAAAGTACTACTGACCTCATCAATACGAAGTGTCCGACGCCAGCGCCTTCCTTCTCTTGCCCACACAAAACATAGCCAAAACCAAGCCAATACATTGCAATTACATTCAGATATCAATTAACCCCTTAAACACCTTATCGGATAATAACCGCAAAGGTAATTAAGGGGTTAAGCCACACAGGCACGATACCCACCCTTCACCCATGAATTTGTACTGTGGCTTCATCATGCAACTATACAGTATATATATATACTGTATATATATATATACAGAGAGACCGAGAGAAAGAGAGAGAGAGATATATATACAGTATATATATATATATATATATATATATATATATATATATATATATATACACACACACGTTATATACACACCCATGATAAACCAATATACAGTACAAATAAATGTAGAAGGGTTATCAAAAGCATACTGCCCTACAACCAAACACGTCTCCATACAGACACTATATTAAAATCAATTTCCTTTAAAAATCCTAACTGATCTCACAATCTACTGTACTGTATATGATCACAAACCAATGAAAAAAGTCACATTCCAAAATGCATAAAATCTATGCACCATACTGTATACATTCTGCAAATTAATCAACGTAAACAAAAATCAATTAGCAATCATTATTTAGATCC
Organism: Ascaphus truei; assembly: GCF_040206685.1. Classification (NCBI taxonomy): domain Eukaryota; kingdom Metazoa; phylum Chordata; class Amphibia; order Anura; family Ascaphidae; genus Ascaphus; species Ascaphus truei. Next base: position 47,691,021 of record NC_134487.1, on the reverse strand, counting down.
CTAAACATTTCACACTCAATCATGAACAATGAAACCATTAACAGATTCACGCCTAGAGCAGAACAATTAAGCCTTTGAAAAAATATAAGTACCGACAAAAATACAACCTTTACAGTACAACCAAGGCTATCTATCCCTGACCTTCCTCAAACACACAATACAATACCAAGGAATAATACATCTATCTAATTTTAAAATACTTTAAACTCACAAAATAATTAAAAACACATCTAATCCAGCTTTTAAAACATCATCATTTCTTACCCTGAATGTATACTGTACAGTATATCTCTCTAGACATATATATTGTACATACATACATACAGTGGCAAGAAATGATATACCACAAAAAAAAAAAATACACATGTTAAAAAACCTTTTGAAATAATTAACAAGTTAAATAAAATACAATTCTTTACTGTAGTTCACTTACCATTACTTGCCCCCACCGACTCCCGTTGCCCAGCTTACTCACGAACCAATCCACGATCAGGAACCCATAAAATAATAAACCATTCAAAATAATAAACATTAAACTAAAAATCCAAATCAATCCACGGGTCTTTAGTGTACATCTTCATCTGTATTCTTCTTTCTTCTATCTCCTTCCGGGCGGGGCAGGGCGTGGTCTTCTTTCCATCATCGGCCACACCCTTGTCTTTTTTCTTCTCCGGAGGTCCTTCCTCCGCGGCGTCTGGCTGCAAAATGAGACGACATAGGCTTTTAAAGGCCTATGACGTCACATTTTGCGTCATGGTTCCCACGGTCCTGATTGGACCGTGAAAACCATGTGTTTTGGCCGATAAAAAAAAAATGATGACGTCACTTAAAGGGAATGAAAGCACAGCCAATCAGAATGGCTTTGCTTCAATTGCCTTTAAGTTGACGTCATGAAAAGGCACATGGCCGTGCACACATGGTACTAGAGCCAATCAGAGCGTGGGAACTTTATCCCTACTCTGATTGGCTCTGGTATACCATGTGTCAGGGGCTTGGGGGAGAAAGGATGTGACGTCAATAAGGATAAAGTTCCCACGCTCTGATTGGCTACCGTACCACATGACAGGTTTTTATTGACGTCACATCCTTTCTCCCCCAAGCCCCTGACACATGGTATACCAGAGCCAATCAGAGTAGGGATAAAGTTCCCACGCTCTGATTGGCTCTAGTACCATGTGTGCACGGCCATGTGCCTTTTCATGACGTCAACTTAAAGGCAATTGAAGCAAAGCCATTCTGATTGGCTGTGCTTTCATTCCCTTTAAGTGACGTCATCATTTTTTTTTTATCGGCCAAAACACATGGTTTTCACGGTCCAATCAGGACCGTGGGAACCATGACGCAAAATGTGACGTCATAGGCCTTTAAAAGCCTATGTCGTCTCATTTTGCAGCCAGACGCCGCGGAGGAAGGACCTCCGGAGAAGAAAAAAGACAAGGGTGTGGCCGATGATGGAAAGAAGACCACGCCCTGCCCCGCCCGGAAGGAGATAGAAGAAAGAAGAATACAGATGAAGATGTACACTATTACAAGTAGAAGACCCGTGGATTGATTTGGATTTTTAGTTTAATGTTTATTATTTTGAATGGTTTATTATTTTATGGGTTCCTGATCGTGGATTGGTTCGTGAGTAAGCTGGGCAACGGGAGTCGGTGGGGGCAAGTAATGGTAAGTGAACTACAGTAAAGAATTGTATTTTATTTAACTTGTTAATTATTTCAAAAGGTTTTTTAACATGTGTATTTTTTTTTTTTTGTGGTATATCATTTCTTGCCACTGTATGTATGTATGTACAATATATATGTCTAGAGAGATATACTGTACAGTATACATTCAGGGTAAGAAATGATGATGTTTTAAAAGCTGGATTAGATGTGTTTTTAATTATTTTGTGAGTTTAAAGTATTTTAAAATTAGATAGATGTATTATTCCTTGGTATTGTATTGTGTGTTTGAGGAAGGTCAGGGATAGATAGCCTTGGTTGTACTGTAAAGGTTGTATTTTTGTCGGTACTTATATTTTTTCAAAGGCTTAATTGTTCTGCTCTAGGCGTGAATCTGTTAATGGTTTCATTGTTCATGATTGAGTGTGAAATGTTTAGGGATCTAAATAATGATTGCTAATTGATTTTTGTTTACGTTGATTAATTTGCAGAATGTATACAGTATGGTGCATAGATTTTATGCATTTTGGAATGTGACTTTTTTCATTGGTTTGTGATCATATACTGTACAGTACAGTAGATTGTGAGATCAGTTAGGATTTTTAAAGGAAATTGATTTTAATGTAGTGTCTGTATGGAGACGTATTTGGTTGTAGGGCAGTATGCTTTTGATAACCCTTCTACATTTATTTGTACTGTATATTGGTTTACCATGGGTGTGTATATAACATGTGTGTATATATATATATATATATATATATATATATATATATATATATATATATATATATATATATATATATATACTGTATATATATCTCTCTCTCTTTCTCTCTGTCTCTCTGTATATATATATATACAGTATATATATATACTGTATAGTTGCATGATGAAGCCACAGTACAAATTCATGGGTGAAGGGTGGGTATCGTGCCTGTGTGGCTTAACCCCTTAATTACCTTTGCGGTTATTATCCGATAAGGTGTTTAAGGGGTTAATTGATATCTGAATGTACTGTACTTGCAATGTATTGGCTTGGTTTTGGCTATGTTTTGTGTGGGCAAGAGAAGGAAGGCGCTGGCATCGGACACTTCGTATTGATGAGGTCAGTAGTACTTTATTTATTTGTATATGCTAGTTAATGTTTTTAATAATGGGCAATTAATCTATTATCCATATCTGGATAATAGTTATTTTGCACATTATTGTACTGTAGGTGTTGGGGGGGGAGGGTGTATGTATTGAATGCATAGGCCAGGTTTATTTTTTTTACATTCAGGGTTTGATTCCGTGGTTTTGCGTGGGGCCTATGGAGACCACCTCCGGGTATTCTCGGGTATCCTAAAGGGTATCAGGCTGGTGGTTCCACGGGTGACACATGCGGGGATGATGATGTGTGGTCCCACTTCTGTGGGGGCACCGCGGACCCGTAGTTTGCGGGCATGACGATGTGTGGTCCCACTTCTGTGGGGGCACCTCCGACCCGTAGGTGCGGGGATGATGATGTGTGGTCCCACTTCTGTGGGGGCACCGCGGACCCGTAGTGAGCACCCGTGAGTTCCCCAGACCCCCATGGGAACCACCCGAGGCCCCGCAGACACCTGTGGGTTTGACCAGGGGCTCCCAGACATCCTTGGGCCTACCGTGGGGACACAATTGTGGCTCACGGTGACCCAAGGAGACCACCTGGGCGCCATGGTGCTGGCAGGATCCACCAGCAGGCCTCCAGAACCTGTGGAATGCTGCTGGTAAACTGTAGGTCTGTCCAGGTGCCCTGCCAGCCCACCGGGGACTAGCGTGGGGCTGCGTTATGGACCCTGAATATAAAAAAATAAATCTTGTATTTATGGGGGGGGGGGGCACAGGGGGTGGGTAATGTATTTAATAAATAGAATGCTGTTTATTGTGGGGCTGTGCATTGTTTTGATTGCGGAGACTGGGGGTGGGGGGTGGGGGGTGGAATGTTCCCCAACGGTATGTGGGTAGGCCTCCCTTGTGGGTACTGACTGGGTGGTTAGGCCTCACAGGTGGCGGGGGGTTAGTGTGGGAGGGTATGTAGGCATCCCGAGTGGTGGGTGGGTGAGGGTAGGTTAACCCCTTCATGACTGTTGTGGTTAATAACCGCTATGGTGATTAAGGGTTTAGGGGACATTACTTTGTATGTTTTAATTTTTGTGTCTGTTTTGCAGAAGCGGAGGGGCCATGGCCAGGATGGGGGGGGGGTTAACGGTATGTGGGTAGGGGGTGAGGGTGGTTAGCAATGCAGGGAGGGAGATTTACTGTTAACAGAATCATCTCTCTCCCTTCAATGTAATCTGTTTAAAGCCCCCTCCCCCCTAATGTGTGTTTCTGTAAAATCTCTCTCCCTTCAATGTACAGGTACTGTAATCTGTTTAACAGAAACATTAGGGGGGAAGGGGCTTTAGGCCTTTATATCTCTCTCCCTTCATTGTAATCTGTTTAACACAAACATTCGGGGGGAAGGGGCTTTAGGCCTTTATATCTCTCTCCCTTCAATGTAATCTGCTTAACAGAAACATTAGGGGGGAGGGGGCTTTAAACAATGCTGTGTATAATGTATAAGGTTTTTTACAATTAGATAGATATAATCCTTGGTTTTGTAAGGGTTAGTTTGGTTTTAAATTGTCTTTTCTGGTTGGTACTTATAGTATATATTGATTTTGGTTTACTTGATTGGTTAAAATACTGTAGTTGACTTGTTTGGAAGTGTTTGTGTTTACTGGTAGAGTAGCTTGCAATTATATTGTTAACATTCATTTGCAGAATGTACAATACTGTATATGGTGCATAGATTTAATGCTATGCATCATTTACAGTATACAATGTAAATGCAATGTACAGTACTGTGTGGATTGTAATGTTATGTTTTATATTGTAAAATAAGTTAGGATTATTAAATGGATTATTATTATTGTCTGTATAGAGAAGCGTCATCTGTAGGACAGTATGATTTTGATAACCATTCTACAGTACATGTATTTGTACTATTGGTTCATCATGTGTGTATATATATATATATATATATATATATATATATATATATATATATATATATATATATATATATATATATATATATATATATATATGTATATATGTATATATATATATATATATATATATATATATATATACTGTATATATATATATATATATATATATATATATATATATATATATATATATATATATATATATATATATATGTATATATGTATATATATATATATATATATATATATATATATATACTGTATATATATATATATATATATATATATATATATATATATATATATATATATATATATACACAGTGTATATATGTATACTGTATATATATATATATATATATATACTGTATATATATATATATATATATATATATATATATATATATATATATATATATATATATATATATATATATATATATATATATACAGTGTATATATATACAAAGTATATACTGTGCAGTATATATTTATTTCTCTTCATGTATTTATTTATTTATTTATTTAGATTTATTTATTAATTGTGGGGCTGCTGTGCGTGAATTTTTTTTATTGGGGGTGAGGGGGGTGTTTGGCCCTTGGTGTGAGTTTACAACTTGCAGCAGCAGCACAATTAATAAATAAATCTAAATAAATAAATAAATAAATGACAATAAATACATTTGAAATACATTTTAATTGATAGTGTAGATGTGCAGGGGCTCTCCGGAGCTGAAGCGCACAGGTTTCAGGTCTGGGGCCCCCGTGCCCCCCGAGATACAGGCCCCTTTAGGGGGTGCCGGTATCCCTCTGCTCTGCTTGGTTTACAGGCCGCGATCACGTGATCGGGCCTTTAACGCAGAGCACTCAGCACTCAGAAACACAGGCCAGGCAGATTTAACACACACACACAATAGGGGGAGGTTTTTTTTACATAGCTTGCAGGGAAGCTTAATGCACACACACAATAGGGGGATAGGGGGAGGGGTTTTTACATAGATTAGAGAGAAGGCAGGGCGTTTTAAAAGCGAGAATAGGGGGAGGGGGTTTTACATAGATTAGAGAGAAGGCAGGGAGTTTTAACACAGACGTGAAAAATATGTATTGAATGTATTAATTGTTTATTATGCCTTAACCCCTTCATTGCCTTAGCGGCTATCGGCTATGGTAATGACGCAGCACTTTCCGTATTTTTAATAATATTGATCAGGAGCAGGGGGGGGGGGGTTCCCTGAGCATTAATTTCTGGCTCAGGGAACCCCCTGCTCACTTTACAATATTATTAAAATAATGCTTCTTTACCATAGCGCATAGACGCTAAGGTAAAGAACGAGTGTTTATTTATACTGTATATTGTACAGTATGTGTTTTATTGATACTGTACATGTGCAGAGGGTCTCCAGAGCAGAAGCGCACAGGTTTCAGGTCTGGGGACCCCGTGCCCCCCGAGATACAGGCCCCTTTAGGGGGTGCCGGTATCCCTCTGCTCTGCTTGGTTTACAGGCCGCGGTCACGTGATCGGGACCTTTAAACGCAGAGGGATACCGGCACCCCCTAAAGGGGCCTGTATCTCGGGGGGCACGGTGTCCCCAGACCTAAAACCAACGCAGTTCAGCTCCGGAGACCCCCTGCACATCTACACTATCAATAAAAATGTATTTCAAATGTATTTATTGTCATTTATTTATTTATTTTTTGGCGGCTGCTGTGTGTATTTTATTGTTGTGGGTTGCGGGAGGGTGGGTGAATGGGGTATTCGCCCCAACGATGGTTGGGGAGGGCTTGCGGGGGGAGGGGGGGTAGCGGGAGGGCTTAACCCCTTCATGACTGTAGCGGTATTAACTGCTACGGTCGTGAAGGCGTTAAGTGCACCCGCAACCCCCCCCCCCCTCCCGCAAGTCCTAAACTCACACCAAGGGCCAAATACCCCCCTCACCCATCCCCACTACACACAATAAAGCGGGCACGGTGGGTTAACCCCTTCATTGCCTTAGCGGCTATCCGCTATGGTAATGACGCAGCATTTTCCGTATTTTTAATAATATTGATCAGGAGCAGGGGGGGGGGGGGTTCCCTGAGCATTAATTTCTGGCTCAGGGAACCCCCTGCTCACTGTACAATATTATTAAAATAATGCTTCTTTACCATAGCGCATAGACGCTAAGGTAAAGAACGAGTGTTTATTTATACTGTATATTGTATGTGTTTTATTGATACTGTACATGTGCAGAGGGTCTCCAGAGCAGAAGCGCACAGGTTTCAGGTCTGGGGACCCCGTGCCCCCCGAGATACAGGCCCCTTTAGGGGGTGCCGGTATCCCTCTGCTCTGCTTGGTTTACAGGCCGCGGTCACGTGATCGGGACCTTTAAACGCAGAGGGATACCGGCACCCCCTAAAGGGGCCTGTATCTCGGGGGGCACGGGGTCCCCAGACCTAAAACCAACGCGGTTCAGCTCCGGAGACACCCTGCACATCTACACTATCAATAAAAATGTATTTCAAATCATTTTTAATGTGCGGATGTTTGCGCAGAGAGAGAGCAGCGGATCTCTCTCTGCTGCAAACACATCTCGCCCCCGCCGCCCATACAGTAGTATCATTTATGTATGTGCATATACAGTACAGTACAGTACTGTACAGTACTGTACTGCACCGACACACTTTATTCGAGCAAATACCGGGTATGTACCTGGCAGATACCTGGAATGCGCCGCTCCTCACCTCTGACAAGCCCCGTTGCATTTGCCTTCCCAGCCTGGGTTCATGCCTGGCTGATGGGCGGCTGATCTGTTAAATGATAATGATTAGGATTTAATAGGCTGCAATGCTTCGCGTGTCTACCAGATGGCATAAATTCATGAATTGTAATGCAGTATATATATATATACTGTGCAGTATTGCAGCCAGCGGGAATAAAATGCTTCAATCCCTGTCTGGAAAATAACTCAATGCACTCGGGCAGAAAACAGTCACAAACCTCAATACACCCGGGTATACCCGAATTCGTGGGACTAGCCGAGCTCGAATAAAGTGTGTCGCCAGTGTATGTTAGGGCTTACAGGGGTTGTTGTTATACAGTATATATATATATATACTGTACAGTATACAGTATACAGTATACTGCATTACAATTCATTATAGGGGACGGCTTCACAGAGAACAGCTCGCAAGCGCCACCATGTGTATTTTGACGGCATTGCAGTATTGTAACCAGCCGGAATAAAAAGCTTAAATTCCTGCCTGAAAATAACGCAATGCACTCTGGCAGAAAACTATCAGAAACCTGAATACACCCGAGTATACCCGAATTCGCGGGACTAGCCGTGCTCGAATAAAGTGTGTCGCCAGTGTACAGTAAGTAAAAACATTTCTTTATTAATACAAGTTAAAACAGGCAACAACTCCTTTATTAAAGTACAGAAAGTCAAAACATGTACAGCACAACAGAATGGTGTTATTAAAAAAAATTCTTTATTCATAAAATTTTAAAAACGCAACATCTCCTTAATTAAAATACAGAAAGTCCACACATTTACAAAAACATTTACAAAAAATAAACAACAGTTGAACAGTCACGCAAATGCGTACCCCACCAGCTTGTCCTTCCAGGGCCGATGCCTTGTATGGCGCAAAATGCCATTAATGGCGTCTTGAACTCTTTTCATTAAAGGATCTGTAATTGAAAAATAGCGCCACAATTCCTCCACAATAGTCTTTCTTAAATTTTCAGGAAGCGCCTTTTTTTCGCGATTTCCTTCATAGTTCACTTTGTAGGCCTACTCGCAGTACACCAAGTAGGACACGTGGTGCTTAAAAATGAACATGGCATACTTGTGGGGTAAACCAGCACTCATAACCCTATACTTCTCCCTGAGTGCCGATGGCAGCTCGCACAAGGTGATGTCGGGCACCGTATAGATGCAAGAGTATTTAGGTTGGGTTCTGGGAGCGGGGAGCAGGTGTGCTTCTGTGAGCGGGTGTGCTTGTGGCGGCGGGCAAGGGTAGGTTTTCTGGGAGGAAGCTTTCCTCCTGTCTTGGTCGCTGTGTTGTCTCCTGGCGTGGTCTTGACGGGGTTGTCATGTTATCCTCCTCCTCAACGGCATACATGGACACAAAATCTTCTGGTGGAGGGGATGCGCTTGCTGATGGAAGGTGGTCGAAGGTCCCATTCATCACATCCATGCCACCCTCCTGCTCCAGCGTCGGGGATACAGGGGCATGAACACCGAGCAAATGATGTATCCCCGCTATGTCAGTCTCTATCTTCTGCATCCGTTGATCCATAGTTAGCATGGTCTCCAGAAGCAGATCTATCTTTGCCAGCACAATAGAGTTCCCGGGGATATCCACACTTAACCCATTCAGCATGCGGTCTAACGAGCTGGTTCTTGTGCATGGAGTGCTGTGAACATCTGGGTGGATGGGTGCTATGGAGTATGAGATGGGGGTTCCATGGAGAGAAGCGGCAGCTTCGCCGAAGAAGGGTGGAGGAGGTGACCTGTGGATTTCCGGGAGAGGAGAAGCGGCAGCGTCGTCGAAGAGGGATGGAGAAAGTGACCTGTGGATTTCCAGGCGAGAAGGGCAGAGTCGTCTAAGCGTAATGGAGAAAGTGACCCGTGGATTTCAGGGGCACCAGCGGCAGCGTCGTCGAAGAGCAGTGGCGAAGATGGCCTGTGGGTGTCCAGGAGAGCGGCGGCAGCGTCGTGGACGAGTAGTGGAGAAGATGGGCTGTAGATTTCCTTGAGAGCGGCGGCAGAGTCGTTGAAGTGTATTGGAGGAAGTGGTCTGCGGGTTCGATGGGTTGGCTGCCATTTGTTTTGCGTTGAGTGTACATCACTGTATTTCTTCTTGACATAATAAGGCTTACGTGTATTGAAACCCTTAGCCTTTAGGGTCAGCAGAAGGTTTTCTTTATTAGCTTTAGTCTGTCGCTTTGGCCTTGGCTTGGGAACGGCTCCTGCCTTTCGCTTTTTCTGCGTGACAGGCACGGCAGAGACGAGTGGCTTCTTGCGTCCGTAGAATCGGGGTTGATCCATGGAAGCAGATGGCACAATGCAGTATCTGGACAAGGGCAAGTTCAGATAAAGATCATCGAGTGGTGGGCTGTGCAAAGTGTGTAACCTTTTATGCATGGCGACGAGGTACAGGTGTTGAAAGTGGGCGTACTCAAATGTGAGTCATTGACATATAAATACACCATCAATTTTGTGGATTCACTGCACATTGAATACACATCGACTAAACATCGAATATACATTCTTGTGTTTGTATTTCTTTCTACTTGCAGCAATGCCTGTTAAAAAGATTTCAGAGGATCTCAGCAGGAGAATTAAAGGAGATGTACACGAGCGGACACCGAATTGCAGATATGCAATGCTGGTTAGCTGCTTCTGGGCTCGTTGTGCCATCACCCCCCGTGTGCTATCATGCACACGGAAAAACCAAACAACGCACGAGGACACCAAGGGTAACTAACGCGTAAGTATATTTATATAACTATATAATACAGTATATCTATCATTGTTTATATTGCTGCATATTAATATAACAATATATTGTGTACATTTATCTAATTTTATAGTTATTTCGGTATATTTATATAACAACAGTATATATATTGTTTATATTGCTGCATATTAATAGAACAATATATTGTGTAGATCTATCTGATTTTATAGTTATTTCGGTATATTTATATAACAACAGTATATATATTGTTTATATTGCTGCATATTAATAGAACAATATATTGTGTAGGTCTATCTAATTTTATAGTTATTTCGGTATATTCATATAACAACAGTATATATATATTGTTTATATTGCTGCATATTAATAGAACAATATATTGTGTAGATCTACTGTATCTAATTTTATAGTTATTTCGGTATATTTATATAACAACAGTATATATATTGTTTATATTGCTGCATATTAATAGAACAATATATTGTGTAGATCTACTGTATCTAATTTTATAGTTATTTCGGTATATTTATATAACAACAGTTAGTGTAGATCTACTGTATCTAATTTTATAGTTATTTCGGTATATTTATATAACAACAGTATATATATTGTTTATATTGCTGCATATTAATAGAACAATATATTGTGTAGATCTCTCTAATTGTATACTATTTTTACTGCAAATGATGTGCTGTGCTTTTGGCCTACTGCACTGTAACTCACTGGATTGTTTTTTTTCTTTACATTGTAGGGAGACAACTCTTCTGGTTGACAAAATAAGTGAAGAGAATGATGAGAAGAGTGCATTAAGGGTCAAATACACTCTGCAGCAAAATCACAATTTCACTGTATCCGAGACCAGCATAAAGAAGATGAGACGCAGAATTGGATGGAAATATGGACGTGTGAGGTTAGTACTGGACAGTACAGGAGGTAAAACTGTTGTTTAAGAAACTGTACTGTACCTCTAAAATTATTTATTCCTTGTCATTACAGAGCATACCCTATGATAAGGGACGTTAACAAAATCAAGATAGTGTTCCGGGTCCAGGCATGGATCGACAGTGGAGAAACTTTCCAGGATTGCATCTTCACTGACGAGTCTACTGTTTCGCTGGAGAGATTTGCCACCTTTGCATTCCACAAAAAAGGTTGCATATCTATGAAGCCGCGGCCCAAACACCCAGTGAAGATGCATGTGTGGGGTGCCATCTCTAGGTACATCTTTGAAGGTACAGTAAAATGTATGTCACACGCTTGTGCCTTACGCACTGTACTGTACTAGTGTGCAGTTTTTTGAGCACTTTTCTTTTCTTGTTATAGGAATCATGAATAAAGCTTTCTTCCAAGAGAAAATTGTGCTTGAGATTGTGGAATACATCACACTTGAGTTCCCGGATGGTCACCGTTTCTACAAGGACAACGATCCGAACCACACCGCGTCAACAGCGCATATCCTTGAGCGCGGTATCAACTTGGTGAAGACGCCAGCGGAGTAAGTGCGGTAACCGTGTCTCATTTTTTCCCACGGTTTTTACTGTGTACTTTATCTCTTAAACTAATTGTCCTTTTTTTCCCCCTCCAATGTCAGATCGCCAGACTTCAATCCTATCGAAATAGTCTGGCATCAGCTGAAGGACCATATCCGAAAAGTCGTGAAACCCTCCAAAAAGGATGAGTTGGCGCAAGGCATACTGGGCCTTATTCAGAAAGCCTCGATAAGGCCCTTATCGAGCACTTATCAACCAAAATGGCTACTCATATTCAGATAGCCTCGATAAGTGCTCGATAACGGCCTGTATCGATGCAAAATTGTATCACTATCCGAAATTCGCTCACTGAGCAGCGATCAGCCCCTTATTGACCATTTTCGGATGGTTGATAAACTCGCGCGATTCAGAGACCCGCGAGTTGGCTGTCGCGGCATATCGCAGCCCATCGCAGCCCTAAAAGGTGTTCTTCTCCCAAAATCCAATTCACCACAAATTTTTTGGTCAATTGGTGGGGAGATGCCTCAATGAGCAGCGATGTGTGGGACTTAGAAAAAATCAGGCCCCTTTCCTGCCTCGGATTGATGCCGGGGGTCTCCGGAGCTGATAGCCATTAATAGAAGCTCCGGACCCCCCCGGTATGCATCCAAGGCAGGAAACATGCATGTACAGCAACTTCATTACCTTAGCGGCTAACCGCTAAGGCAATGAAGCGGTTAAACACCCGTGCCAAGCTTACTGTAAGAAACATACAATACAATACAATACTGTGGCTAGCGGGGGTGGGTGAAGGGGGAATTTGGCACTTAGTGGCTGTTTAGGCTTTGCGGGGGTTTGCGGGGGGAGTTAACCCCTTCATTACCTTAGCGGTTAATACCGCTAAGGTAATAAAGGGGTTAACCCAACCGCTACCCACCCGCAAGGTCTAAACACCCATCCTTAGGGCTAATACCCCCTTCACCCACCCGTGAGGCCTAGACACCCACCCCTGACTGACTATACACACCCTATACCCATTGAGTAGTATAGTGGTACATCATACCCATATAATAATAATATGGGCATGATAAGCCTCTATAGCACTCAATGGGCACCCTAATGACAATACAGTAATACACAAGACACACAATAATAAAATGTAACTAAACTCCAAAAAATCACACATCACTAAATACAAACAGTAGCCAGCTAATACAATCAATACAATCAATAGCAACATCAACAATGAATTAATTAAACCATTAACCAATCTAAACAATTAATTCCGAAACCAACTCAAAATGGATAGTAACACTAACCAATGTAAATAATGAATTACTCCAACATTAATGAATTTAAACTGTTAAATAGAAAGAAATTCTAACAATCTCTGAAGTAACCATAAAACACATTAGGTAACATAATATAACATTAAATACAAACGAACACCAATCGCAAACCTTTAATGACATTAAGCATGGAAAAACAAACAATGACATACACATAATACATGAAATGCCAAAAAGCAACACCAATACCAAGCGAGAAATGCCCCCCAAATATTGTCATAATAATGTATTAATCTGTACCCTAAAGAGGTACCGATTAATATATTATCAGTTAATGTGCCTGCCCCCAAAAAATCAAAAAACACATCGAAAGATTAAACCTGTAAAAAGAGACATTTACAAACATTGAATATATTACTTACCATTAGAAGCGGTGGCCCTCCGACTCCCGGGGAAACAGGAAGCTCACGTACCTTGAAGGCCTCCAACAGCATCCGATGCCATCCGCCATGAAGATCCGGCTCAGGTACCCCAATCTTCTTTTTTCTTTCTTTAATCACCTTCTTCTATCTTCATCTGTAACCATTTCTTGTTCTTCTTTATCTTCTTTCTTCATCTGTCAATCCAAAATACCCCATGTTAAATCCCAGCCGATGCTGTCTCGTCGGCTTCTTGGGCTCAAATGAGGCGTCACGGCCTTAAATATGGCTTGTGACTTCACATTTACCCTCAAAATGGTTAACAGCCACCTGATTGGCTGTTAAAACCATGTGCAGACTTTAATTATTTTTTTTTGCCGTGACATCACTTAAAGGGAATGATGCCAGCCAATCAGAATGGCTGTGCTTCATTTGCCTTTAACATGACGTCACGAAGCCGGCGTCAGATGGTATTTCAGCCAATCAGATCGTGGGAAGAAATTCCACACTCTGATTGGCTGAACTACCTTGTGACACAGCGGCCATCTTGGATTTAGTGACGTCTTGTTAAAGGGAATGATGCCAGCCAATCAGAATGGCTGTGCTTAATTTCCCTTTAACATGACGTCACTAAATCCAAGATGGCCGGGACATTTCCTTGCATAGGAGATACCGGCACCCCATAAAGAGGCCTGTATCTCGGGAAGCAGGGGGTCCCCGGACATAAAACCAATGTGGTTCAGCTCCGGAGACCCCCTGCACCTCTACACTATTAAAGAAATGTATATTTAAATAAATAATTTTCGGGAGACATTTCAGCTTGGAGAGGCGGCTCTCTCAGAGCAGCTCTCTCTGCAGCAGAAATCAATCGCTGGTTTAGGCCTTTTCAGAGGCTTGATGCTCTCGCTGGTAGCAACTCGCCCGTTTTGGTCATTTTGCTATCACTGGTAATCGAACCTTTCTGAATACCGTGATAGCAACTCCCAAAAAACTGTCATTTTAAATTCCCTGGCGATTTTTTTTATCAACCCTCTCTGTATAAGTCCCACTGAGTTTTTGGAACGATGTACTCACCGTGGAACGATGCAATAAATATATTGACCATATTGCGACTGTGTTGCCCATTGTGATCGCGCGTAATGGGCAAGCATCAGGAAGGTAATATGGTATAGAACTATACTGTAGTATTGTAAGTACAGTATGATACAGGTAAGTATGGCACAGATTTTTTCTTTCCTAGTAGTCAGAGTATACAGTAGTTCCAGTATAGCCTAGTTTGACAGTACTAACTACATACTGTAGTCCAATATGGAGAAGCTATACAGTACACAATGCTATAATACAGTATGCACCTAACTGCTCAATTTTTTCCTTTCCAGAGAGAGCAGCACCAGCCATCTGGTTACAAAGTATTTAACACTAGTCAGAGTATACAGTAGTTCCAGTATAGACTAGTTTGACAGTACTACACAGCACACAATGCCATAATACAGTATGCACATAACTGCACTAATTTTTTGTTTTCTTGTCTTTTCAGAAAAAAAGGATGGACTGGGGGAGAGGGGGGCTATCGTGTACAGTCTGTGAACTGTTTGTACAGTTAAGTGTACAGTATCTAAACTGCAGTCATGATGTATACAAAACCTCTCCTCTCTGAATGAACTACTGTACTGTACACAGAATGAGGAAGAAGATAAAGATGGAAAAAATTATATTACTATATATATATTATTACAGTATATATTATATATTATTAATTAATATTATTATCAATGTGCATTATTCATGATTATCCACCGGCCGGCCCTCAATTTCCATCTGACAGAAGAACTTAATAAAGACTGCATTATGTATTATTCATGATTATTTTTATATTTGTTTTTTTTGTTCCTGATAAAAAAAAATAAAAAATTATTTACATTCATGATAATCATAATCATTGACAACAACTCCCCCCCCCCCCCACACACAAACACACCTGCACCAAAGAAAAAGAAAGAATGACAAAAAGTGGTAATTTACTGCATCAACAACATGAATCAGTTAATGGCTTTTTTAACTCATAGAGAGGTGATGCTCGGCTAGGGACGGATTAAAAACACAATGGCAAGCGTTTTATATTTGTTTTTTTTGTTCCTGATAAAATAAAATAAATATTTATTTACAGGGTACAGCAGCATGAATGATTAGCTCTACTGTAGTTCAAAGAAATGGCATATTTTCAAAAGGCACGTCATCATAATAATTTCATCCCTACACCTCCAAATACAGTACATAAAAAGCACACAAATCAACCATGTGCAGTCAAACGCACAGTGTCGCAGTCAAAAGCTACAGCACAGATTGAATATCGTAATATCAAGATGTTTTATGCAAGCTTGTGAAGAAAAAAAATGAGGAGACATTTTTTTTTTTTGGTCACTCACTCAAGCAAGCAGTGGTGAACTTTCAGACGCATGCGCAGTAATCATCACCTATCAAGTAGAAATGTGATTGAAACCAGAAAGACACTGTAACAGGGGACTTATCCCTGTTCACAAATGGGCCTCTAATCCAGCAGTGTGGTGGTTAACTGCTGGTAGGCAATTAACTAACATCACCTGCCTGATTGCTTAGAAAAGCCTGTCTTTTGAGACAGGAAGTGAGACTCCTTTGCTCACACCTGAGCTAAACTTTGAAGACAGGACAGAGATTCCTTAGTCCACAACTGGGCTTAACCAAGGAAGAGACAGTTGTTTTGAGCCCTGCCAGAGAAACAGCAGAGCTGCTTTCAAGACACAGGGGAAACTTCTAAACCTGAACGCTGACACACCCCGAGGAAAAGGGAGCTGAACCACGGACAGAGAAGATTTTCCCTCCAAACCACAAGAAACAGATAAGACTTTCATTTTTGAGACTTTCTATATCTGCTTATTTCATGCTATATATTTGGGGCTGGTAAAGAGCCTAGCTAACCAACCCAGTCAGAGAGGGCTGAGCTATATTTGTAGATAGTCTCCAAAGCAGAGATAGGTTTTCTTTGTTTGGCTCACTATTTCGCTTATGTTGGTTTTTTTTTGCTGTGTTTTAAGCGACAGGCACAATAAAGCCTTGTTATGATTTGACCTTACAACAGTCTCCATTGTGTACCTCTGCACATGACCTCCTACAGACACACATTCAAAGGAATGGTGTGGGAGAGGTATACTGTACTGTAGATAAGATAAGAAGTTGAAATACTGCAGTGCAGTAAATTATCCTGTGTGTTTGCGGGGGCGAGCGAGGGGAGAGCGCTGTACTGTATATGCCGGATGTCCTGGACCGAGATCCGGTTGAAAATCCTGACCGGGACCTCGTCCATATTGTCCTGGAACTGATTTCGGCAAGAAATCATGACCGCAACCGCTACATTCTAAAATGAGAACTTGGTCCTCGCTTCTGACTTAGGGGCTATGCACTAAGCAGCGCGTTTTTGCGCCCGATTGGAACATTTTTGCTTGGCCGATAAAAAGTGAAGTCAAACGTGGGATTTACTAACAAGTTCAGAGCAAAAATCTGCCAGATCGCGCAAGACTTACCCCCCCCCCCTCTGCTATCGGCTTAAAATTGTGAAGCGCGATAGCTGATAGAAAAATAAGCCACCTGTGAAAACTGCATGGAGGCGCTGTGTCCAAATGCACGACTCTTACAGGCGATCATGAAGCATAAATATACATTATAATACACGTGTACATGTGCAGGGGGTCTCCTGAGCTGAACCGCATTGGTTTCAGCCTCGAGGACCACCTTCTTCATGAGATATAGGCCCCGTTATGGTGTGCCGGTATCCCCCTGTGCTTTTAAAGGTCCCGCGTCACGTGTCTGGGGGATTTAAATTCTGCACTGGGATACCGGCACCCCATAACGGGGCCTGTATCTCATGAAGTAGGAGGTCCTCGAGGCTGAAACCAATGCGGTTCAGCTCAGGAGATCCCCTGCTCATGTACACTAGTATGAAAACACACATATCAATAAAAAATAATTAATTACCGAAGCAGCTATCCGCTCTGGTAATGAAGCTGCTTTAATTTAATTTTTATTAATACTGTGTGGGATCAGGGGGTCTCCCGAGATGAACCGCATTGATTTCAGCATTGTTTCCTGAGTTACAGGCCCAGATATGGGGTGCCGGTATCTCCTCCATTATTTAAATGGCCGTGTCATGTGACGCAGACTCTTTAAAAATGGCGGCGACACTGGCATCTGATGCCCCAAACCCAGGCCTGTAACTCGGGTCCCTGAGCCAGAAATCAAAGCGGTACAGCTCAGGAGACCCCCTGCGCCCGACAATATTTAAAAAATACATTAATACTATCCGCTAAGGCAATGAAGTGG
This sequence comes from Ascaphus truei, assembly GCF_040206685.1. Taxonomy (NCBI): domain Eukaryota; kingdom Metazoa; phylum Chordata; class Amphibia; order Anura; family Ascaphidae; genus Ascaphus; species Ascaphus truei. The sequence continues at coordinate 47,673,344 of NC_134487.1, read as the reverse complement.
TAAAGACACAATAGCATTGCATTGGGCACAACAATTGTCCCCAATAAATATTGCAATATACAACACACTGTGCCCCCAACAACCCCTACAACCCCCTAAAATACATATAATATCTTATTTTTTTTTATGCACAGAAATTATACTATAGGCCAGTGGTGGTCCTCTCAGGTTTCCGGGGGCCCCACAGGAGTCCGCCAGTGGTCCACACAGGTTTACAGGGTCCCCGCTTGCCTGCGGTACCAAACCTGTACCCCCCAAAAAGAATACATAAATAAATACTTTTAAATAAATACACCACCTCCTATTCCCGACCCCTAACATATACAGTAGAATAACGGGCAAAATTACAATTATCCAGATATGGGTAATAGTGCAATTGCCCATTTAAAATAAAACATTAACAAGCATAAATAAGTAAATAAATATTGCACTCACCCCTGCCAGGTTGCCACGATGAAGGCCATCCTCATCCTCATCCCGTCCATGTCCTTCGTTGCTATAAACTATACAGAACAATAAAAAAAGAATATCTAATGTCCCCCCAACCCCTTAATCACCTTTGCGGTTAGTAACCATTATAGTAATTAAGGGGTTAACCCACCCTGCCCCACTACCCCTTCCCCGCTACCCACCTGGTAGGCCTAACCACCCATCCTTGGGGATAATACCCCCTTCACCCACCCCCACTACCCTCCATAAACACTAACACACACAAAAGCCCCACTTCCCATCTCCTAGGCCCCCAATAAACCATTTCAATAATTAATTAATAAACAATACACAAAACCACCCACCCACCCTGTGCCCCCACATACCCTGTGCCCCCACATAAAAACAAATATTTATATTTTTACACACATGATTAAAACCCCAGGTGGTCCCCGGGTGGTCTCAATGGGTGTCCGCAGGCCCCACAGTGCACCCCATGGGGGTACCCATGGGTGCCTGGGGGCATACGAGTGGTCCCCGTTCGGTTCCGTGGCCTCCAGGTGGTCCCCGCAGGTCCCCATGAGCCCCAATGGGGTTCACAGCTGGTCCCGTGGGTGTTTGGGGGTCCCTGGGTTGTCCCCACGGGTGTCTGGGGGCCCTCAGGTGTTTCCCATGGGAGTTTGAGGCCCTCGGGGTCCCTGCAGATTCCCAGGGCCCACACAGCTGTGGGGCCCCCGGTTCAACCCCACTGATGTTCTCCGAGGGTTTTCAGGTGGTACCTGTGAGCATCCGGGTGTCCTTGGGATGGCCCCGTGGGCATCCGACGGTCCTCAGGGACCCACAGGTCTGCGATACCAATCCTGTGTTTAAAAAAATAATCATGTCCTATTTTTCAATAAATACACCCCCCCCCATCACATACAGTACAGTAATGGGCAAAATAACTATTATCCAGATATGGATAGTAGATTATTTGCCCATTATTAAACACAACATTAGCCATGCAGCATAAATAAAGTAAATAAAAACCGTTCTACTTACCCCTGGCAATGTGAAGGGCGTCCTCGTCAACTTACTGCAGTAATAAACACATTCTAATGTCCCCTAGCCTTTAAACACGTTAGTGGGTTATAACCGCAAAAGTAATTAAGGGGTTGATCCACCCTCTGCCACTACCCACCCAGGAGGCCTAACCACCCTCCCCAGGCAACTACCCCCACCCTTCACCCATTCATTGGTACAGTGGGTACAACATGCTCATATAATATGGGCATGATTGACCAATATACCAAGACATGGGCAAGGATTAAAAAAAAAACAGGCACAAATAAAAAACATTACATAGCCAAATAAAAAACATTACATAGCCAAATAAAACACACCACGTAGCAAAATAAAACACACCACATAGCCAAATCATACACAGCACATAGCGAAATAAAGCACAGCATATATCAAAATCAAACAAATCCAAATAAAATACAGCACATATCAAAATCAAACACAGCCAAATAAAATACAGCACATATCAAAATCAAACACAGCCAAATAAAAAATAAACATATTTTTTCTTAACTTCTTAACTAGAAGACAATTGCATACATTTATCTACACTAGAAAGAGGCAGACACAGAATGGAGAGAGAGAGAGAGAGAGACCGACAGAATGGGGAGTGAGAGACAGTATCGGATGAGCGGAGAGAGAATGGATGGGGGGGGAGGAGAGAATGGAGAGAAGGGGGAAGTGAATGGAGGGAAGAGGGGAGGGAGAGAATGGAGGGAAGGGGGAGGGTTAGAATAGAGGTAAGGGTGGAGAGAGAAAGTGGAGGGAAGGGGGAGGGAGAGAATGGAGGGAACGGGGAGGGAGAGAATGGAGAGAAAGGGAGGGAGAGAATGGAGGGAAGGGGGAGGGAGAGAATGGAGGGAAGGGGAAGGAGAGAATGGAGGGAAGGGGGGAGGTAGAGAATGGAGGAAGGGGGGAGGGAAAGAGTGGAGGGGAGGAGAGAATGGAGGGAAAGGGGGAGGGGGAGAATGGAGGGATGGGGGAGAAGAGAATGGAGGAAAGGGGGAAGGAAAGAATGGAGGTTAGGGGGAGGAGAGAATGGAGGAAAGGAGGAGGGAGAGAATGGAGGGAAAGGAGAGAATGGAGGAAGGGGGAGGGAGCAAATGGAGGGAAGGGGAGGGAGAGTATGGAGTGAAGGGAGGGAGATAATGGAGGAAGGGGGAGAGAGAAAATGGAGGGAAGGTGGGAGTGAGAGAATGGAGGGAAGGGGGAGGGATAGATTGGAGGGAAGGGGGAGGGGGAGAATGGGGGGAAGTGGGGGGGAGAGAATGGGGGTAAGGGTGAGGGAGAGAATGGAGGGAAGGGGGAGAGAGAGAATGGAGGGAAGGGGGGAAAGAGAGAATGGAGGGAAGGGGGATGGAGACAATGGAGGGACACACAGACACACATTGCTCCCTCTGACCCTCCTGCAGTTCACACAGAGATTTGACAGGGGAGGGTTACACATACACACCTCCCTCTACACCGCCTGCAGTTCACACAGAGATTCGACTGGAGGGAGGGGTAGTCACACACACATACAGGCACACACATACAGACACACACAGATCCCTCTGACCTCCTGAAGTCCACACAGAGATTCTACAGGGGGAGGGCTGCTGGGCAGCATGATCGGAGCCATACTGCTGCACTCTGAAAATCCCTGGCAGGCATCTCCAGCTGATTTCTCTGCATCTCATGGAGGGAAGAGGGGTAGAGGGGTAGAGGGGGGTTCAGAGCCATGCTGTTTGCTGCACACTGTTGTGCTGTTTGCTACGTAATCGGAGTCATGCTATTTGCTACACACTGGTAAGCCAGCATTTCCAGCAGCACTGGAGTACATCGATTCTAAGATGCATCTCTATTTCAGAAGTGAAAATGGGAAAAAAGGTGCATCTTAGAATCAAGGAAATATGATATATATATATATGATATATATATATATATATATATATATATATATATATATATATATATATATATATATATATATATATTGTGGGAGAAAAGAGGGACCTCGCATCCACAAGATTAATAAATGTGACTAAATACCGACTTCTACATTAATATACAGTGATAAGTCAGTGGTGCTAAATGGGCCAATTAATACGGTAGGAGAAAGAAAAGCCCCAAACAAAGCACTCTAGTCTACCTATAAAGTACAAATTCACATAATCTTTATTTGATAACTGTCACAGAACAAAAGTTAAAAAGAAAGCACAGAATAATTAAAATAAGGCATGGATCCCCTGTACGTAATAAGACTTGACATTCAATCTCCAGTAATTAATTCCCAGTGGGAACAAAAAACCCCTGTCAATATGGGCAGAAAACACACTCTGATGTACCTGACAAGGTGGACAAAATATTACAGACAAGAGGCCAAGATGAAGTGGCTATGGCTAGGTGGTCAAATCACATAGTAACACAATTTAATTCCCATATAATCTTTAGGAAATATCTCAAGTGACACAGTATGAGAATATATGATAAGGCCACACAATATTAAGCCTGAAAAAGCACACCTCACAAACTCATATGCTAATTGTCATACATTACCAAATGTCAGGCACACTGCAATATCATGGAAAAGACAAGGAGCAACCGCTCAAAACATGATTACGTGTCCCAAGGGGGGGACAAACCAGGGGGTCCTGCCTACTGCACCTGCTCCTACGCATTTCAGCCAAAAGCCTTCTACTGGGAGTGGTGATGTAGGCAGGGTGACATGCATGCTTAAAAAGGATATGTAATTGGGCCAATAAGTGTAGTCACCTGGTGGAATCAATTAGAAACATGATGTACAAAGAGCAAGCAGTTGTGTGCATACTAAACTTACTGTGTAGGTCTTAGGACGTCACAGTGAAGGGGCCAATAGTGAGACTGTATCATGAGGATGCCCTCCCCCTCAGAAGAGGGCAGTGCTGGCAAGTCTACCTCTCTAGTGCAAATTGCGCATGCGGATGACGTCATTGGGAGGCACCCGATGAGTGGCTGTTTCACTCACTGCTATAACAAATAACTGTAGTGGGTTACACACGATAGGCACCTCCCTCTCTAAAAAGGTAGATTGAGGGCAGATCGCGCCTCACGAATGCCAATACGCATGTCCGTGAGGTCATCGGGTGCCGTCCTGTGTATTGCAGAGGCGCCCCGTACCGGATCATAGCCAAACAAACAGGCGCTCTACAAATTGCACACCACTGCGCATGCGCACCTAATCAGGGGACCTCATGCAGTCAAAAAACTATAACTTGCGCCGTGTTAGTCCTTGCGCGTGCGCAGTAAAACTACATTGGTCCGTTCCTCACCACAAAAGATTAGTATACATAAAATTAGTACTGCAGTCAATGTGCATATTGTAAGAGTGCTGATAGCACGGCTGGTACACTTTCCCAATCTAGGGGGTAATTCAAGCATACAATGGAATGGTCAGCACCACTATAATGAACACAGTTTTAACAACACACAAAGAGACAAGTTGAAACTAGGGAGTATATACAGATGGTCATCAGAGAGAAAAGATACAAAGGATATACATATTTATAATTCCTCTCACAGCAGAGGAGGTCTCATCTATTATTGCACTGGAATTTCTAAATCATGAAATGTGCAAATATAATGGAAAGATCTATCCATAGACATAGCTGTAGATTACAGCATGAACCAAAGTTCTTGTAAAAGAGACGTGACTCAGGTCACAAACATATCAGAGAGCATTTGTTGCTTGGAGATGAGGAGGAGCGCAGGCAGGTGTAGCAAAATATGCAAGAAAGAATAACATATATAGTGCAGATGGTAAACACTGTGCAGATAGATGTAATCTATAGAATAGAACTCACATAAATCGTAGAAAATATCGCGTGTCAGAGATCCTTCTCTCTCTGACTGGAGCCCTTTGAGTGGTGACAGGGAGATCCCTCAAGGAACGGGTATATATGGATAAGAAGAAAAGCCACAATAGTGCATACTATTCCAATATTGTATTATTCAAACAATTAACACGAGTATATTACACTCACATTCGCCATGTACAAATCAGGTGGAGGAGAGAACCGTAGCTCGTTGTATGGCTGTGCAGGTACAGGCAGCTTCACAGCATTTAGGATTCTCTTCCGCGTATGTCCCAGCCATCGCGTCACTTCCGCTGTCGTGTCACGGCTGAGGGCGGAAGTTCCCAATAGACGAGACCTTTGCCCGAATTCTGCCAGTCCTTCAGAGCTTGTTCCCTCACTGCAAACTCTACGCGTTTCGCCAGATGCTTTGTCAGGATAACTCCCGCCCTCAGCCGTGACGCGACAGCGGAAGTGACGCGACGGCTGTGACATACGCGGAAGAGAATCCTAAATGCTGTGAAGCTGCCTATACCTGCACAGCCATACAACGAGCTACGGTTCTCTCCTCCACCTGATTTTTACATGGCGAATGTGAGTGTAATATACTCGTGTTAATTGTTTGAATAATACAATATTGGAATAGTATGCACTATTGTGGCTTTTCTTCTTATCCATATATACCCGTTCCTTGAGGGATCTCCCTGTCACCACTCAAAGGGCTCCAGTCAGAGAGAGAAGGATCTCTGACACGCGATATTTTCTACGATTTATGTGAGTTCTATTCTATAGGTTACATCTATCTGCACAGTGTTTACCATCTGCACTATATATGTTATTCTTTCTTGCATATTTTGCTACACCTGCCTGCGCTCCTCCTCATCTCCAAGCAACAAATCTACCCTTCTGGGACCTGGAACTGTCCCATCAGAGGAAGTTGAGCTGCCTTTTACACTTATATTTTTTTCACTATTGGTGTTATATTGTATGTATATAAGTTGTATTCTTAACAACATTATTGGTCCACCAGGGAGCGCCCAATCCATTTCCCCACCCCTTCCCTTCCCCTTCCCTCACATCCCTATATTTTTGCATATCAGAGAGCATAATTTCTTATACATAAATCAAACGTAATTTAGATATAGATGATAAGCAATACTTTAGGAATCATTTTAGAAAGGTCCCAACTGGTAATAGAATTCATAATGTATAACCGTATTGTTCCTTGATAGAATTTTAACATGATGTTGTCCTTGAAATAGTTTGTCTCAGAACAGAGATATATGATGATATGTCTCTCCTGACTCCACACATATATAGTAAGTCAATCCATTGAGACGAGGTCCCAGGGTAGGGTGTAGGTACATTCCAGTCTTCTGGCGGACTCATAGTGTGCAAACTCAGGACCCTGTAAATGAACAAAGAGAGGGAGGGGGGAGAGAGAGGAATGTGTATGAGATTCTCATCATTATACACAGAGGACCGCCACGTCCCAAACTAACAAGAAAAATAGATGACACATAGGCAGATGTGAAGAATAATAATTTGCCTACAAAAACATAGAGAAGCCCAGGTAGTCATTGAGACCCAGTGGTATCATTGAGTCCATCTGGACAATGCACCTGGACTCCCTACTCAAAAGTGCCCTTTCTAAATCGCCACCTCTCATCCCTAAACTTACCCTCTCTATGGCAAATGCCTGTAGGAGATTAAAATCAGATGCATGTACCAGAAAAAGTGTCGGGCTACCGAGGTGATTTTCTTGAAGTTTTGAAGGTCTCTCGAGGCATTTTTGATATTCCTCACATGCTCGATGACTCTGAACCTGAGTTCACGTGTGGTCATCCCTGTGTAGGGAAGGCCACAGGGACAGGTAATGCAATAGATAACACCCTTAGATTTGCACCCAAGATTATCTGTGTTTTTCTTCAAGAAATCATTAAACACATCTATTTGGCACATTTATCTGCAGGCAGAGCAATTTCTACATTTAAAAAAAAGCCCTTCTTCCTTGCAGTAGAGAGGAAAGTTTCATTAATAGTAGGGGTAAAGTGGCTAGTCACTAACTTATCCCTAAGGTTGGGGGACTTGCGACTGGTCATGATGATTTTATCACCCAGGACTCTTTTAAGATCTGGGTCTGTCATGAGGATATTCCAGTGGCTTTGAAGTGTTTGACGTAGTAGGGGCCACTGTTTGTTGTATGTTCCTATAAATCTGATTTTTTGATCTGTAGTAGTTTTATTTTTTGGACATAGAAGAGTCTCTCTGGGGGTGTCTAATGCTTTTTGATAGCCCCTCTCCACACACCGGTGGCTATATCCTCTCTGATTGAATATCTCCCTCATCTCCCCTGCCCTTTCAATAAAACCTCTCTCTGTGGACACATTTCGTTTAAGGCGCAAGAATTCGCTCTTAGGGATGCCCTTAATTTGGTGTTCCGGGTGAAAGCTGGATGCATGTAGCATAGCATTTGTGGCTGTTTGTTTTCGGAAAATATCAGTGTGAAGCATGCCATCAGACCCCAAATTAATATAGAGATCTAAAAATTCCACTTGTGTATTGCTACAACTGAAAGTCAGTTTGATGTTCATGTCGTTGTGATTGAGAACATCGACGAAGTCCTTAAAACCTGCGGCAGTTCCCTGCCGGAGGATCAGCACATCGTCAATGTATCTCAACCACAACGACACATGTTGGGTGAAACCTACATTCTCCTCGGAAAACACAATCTCCCTTTCCCACCAACCCAGGAAGAGGTTGGCATAGGAGGGTGCGCATGTTGCACCCATCGCAGTGCCTCTCTTCTGCAGATAATACTTATTCCTGAAGATAAAGTAGTTATGTGTGAGGATAAACCTCAACAAACTCAGGATAAGTTGCATAAGTCCAGCAGAGACGTTCTGCATCGACAGATAGAATTGTGTGGCGTGCAAGCCATTGTTATGATCGATGCATGTATAAAGAGATTCCACATAACAGGTCGCGAGAAGAGTATTCTCATCGACCGTGATGTGGTCTAAACGCGCCAGCACATTCATCATGTCTCTGATATAAGATGGCAACGTCTCTACTGAAAACTGCAGAAAAGAGTCTATAAACCTGCATATGGGCTCACATAGCCCCCCTATGCCAGAAACAATGGGTCTCCCCGGGGGGTGGGTGGGGTTCTTGTGCACCTTAGGTAACAGGTAGAACGTAGGGACTGTAGGAAATTTTAAAGTAAGAGCCTGACAATTACGCTCTGTAATAATCTCATCCAAAACCGCTGACCTCAGGATAAAATCAATTTCTGCTTTGAAGCGAATTGTGGGGTCTGAGGCAATCTCACTATAGCAAACACTATTCTTAAGCTGTTTAAATGCTTCCCTTTCGTACATCATCTCAGGTCAGATGACTATGTTCCCGCCTTTGTCGCTGGGTTTGATGATCACATCCCGCAAGGCCTTGAGTTCCTTGATCGCCATCATCTCTGTTCTGGTAAGGTTGGCATCACTCATCTTGGTTTTCATCTTCTTAAAGTCCTCCATTACCATTTTCAAATAGACTTCCACTGGTGGACAGGTCTGCCAAGGTGTCTGTAATATTTTGTCCACCTTTTCAGGTACATCAGAGTGAGTTTTCTGCCCGTATTTACAGGGGTTTTTTGTTCCCACTGGGAATTAATTACTGGAGATTTAATGTCAAGTCTTATTATGTACAGGGGATCCATGCCTTATTTTAATTATTCTGTGCTTTCTTTTTAACTTTTGTTCTGTGACAGTTATCAAATAAAGATTATGTGAATTTGTACTTTATAGGTAGGCTAGAGTGCTTTGTTTGGGGCTTTTCTTTCTCCTACCGTATTAATTGGCCCATTTAGCACCACTGACTTATCACTGTATATTGATGTAGAAGTCGGTATTGAGTCACATTTATTAATCTTGTGGATGCGGGGTCCCTCTTTTCTCCCACAAATTATTAACCATACTACTCTGTTAGTTTTCTGGATCCCAGCTCCCTTGATTTAGAGCTATTTAGCTGTTTTTGTCACATAACTTTTTTAATGGATTTTGTGGCCAGTGAAGAGCGTCGCCGTGCTTACGCCAATGAGGCGTTCAATATTAATACAGCAGAAATTCCTCAGATCCCAGTTTTACAGACAGCAGGGAGTGGTGACAAGATCAAAGTCTTGAAACAATTGTCCCAAAAACAACTGCGGTCGTGGTGGAACAAGACTGCGCTCGAAAAATATATACTATATCAGTTTATACCTACTGTAGAGGCTTAAGGGTTCAAACTTTTCCATCATTTGAATTTACACTCAAACATAAGTGGGAAGAAAGCCTTAGCACCTGCTCCTTTGAACTACTTAAAATACTGATATAGCATGATCAGGCACGTGTAAGGGAATTTACAACACAAATTGAAACAATTGAGAAAGATCTCACTGAGATTGAAAAAAGCCAACTCAAAAGAATTGAGAGCGATCTGGATAAATTTGAGAAAGATCTTATTGCATTTAAGAAAAGCAAATTTGATCGTGATCAAGAAGATTATAAGAACAATACTGTATATAAGGGGCATAAAGGAAGGCGAGCCACTAAAACTAAAAGAGTTAACAAAAAATCTCAAAAACATTCCAACTCGGTCTCCATTTCATCTGGGGTATCCGCGTCTGACCTAGAGTTATCAGACGTTGAAAGTATTCCTTTAACATCACTACAAATTAACAAATTGCATTTTTTAGATACAGGAACAAAGATCATCACACCAGAAGGAGGACAAGGAGGGCATCAAAGAGAGCTAAGGGGAAGGACAATTGTCACACAGAAAGCCAAGTGAGTAAAGGCATAGACAGTGAAATGATGATAATTAACCTGTCTAATATTATTCTCACAGAAGAACAAAGCAATGTCCTGCGACGAGGCCTCTCCTTTGCCCCGACCTCCTGTATGGATCACTTAGAGTGGACAAAAGACTTGAATTTATTTTGCAGAAAACTTCTTTTGTTTAAACATTTTTCCAAAAATCGCAGCATTAATGATGACAATGTGGAATAGATACAACTGAGTACACAGCAAGATATGTACTTACAAGAACTGGAATCCCTACTGGAGGACCAAGGCATCATGCAGATAGAGGAAAAGGATGTTCTATCACAACTGAAACCCCAGTCAAACTTCTGCCCACCTTTTTGCGCTCAAGACTCCTTACAATTACAGTACATCATTGTCCATACCTTAAAAAATAAAATATAAAATAATATATATTATAAAGAACAAGAGATAAACAACATTATTGCAGCTTGTCCTGATTAACCTATGAGTTTCAGAGTAAAACCTCGCAGGACACCCTTAAGAAGGTACAAAGATAAATCCCCCCTTAACTAGATTAAAAAGTTTTTTTAAATATTAGAATTAGAACCATATGGACATAAATCTACATTCATCAGATACTGAGTACTTATACAATCCATAAAAATTAATTATATGTTACTATCTAATGTGATAAAAGCCTTAGTAGGAGATGTTAAAAATTACATGTGTTTATACAGACATCGCAGCCTACTGTATAACTAGAGGAGTCAGAGCTATGCTCGCAGGACTCAATAACTTTCTTTCAAAAACTGTTCCATATTATCATTCGGTGAATACATTTCAAAAATAACCATATTAGCACAAAGCCTAGGAAAATAACCTCATTAACTCCCTGGAGTAATAATGAACTTAGTGACTAGTCTCATACCACCCCAGGGGAATATGATATCACTTTTGAAGTTATTTTGAAGTTATTTTAGAAGTTTATTTTAGAAAAGGGGCCAATTCTATCTGCTCATTTAACCCACCAGGTGACTTGCTTTCCAATGTATAAATCCAGAATTGTTCCCTTTGGAGCAGGCAATTCTCCCTATCACTTTAGGTCAGACCACTTAAAGTGCGTATTGGTGAGCACATTAATGGGATTAAAAATGCACGACTTAATTTAGAGAAGGGCAAAACTATCCATAATCTAGCTCAACATTTTGTAACCCACCATAAAGAGAGGTGGATACCCTACGCTTTAGGGGAATTGAAGTAGTATCCAGAGATCCCAGGAGGGGTGATAAAAGGGGTGAAAAAGAGGGGGGGAGGGGGTGGGTGGGGGGAGAGGGGGTGGGTGGGGGGGAGGTAGGGGTAGGTCCATGGGAAGGTTGCTATGAGTCCGCAGGTGGTCACAGCTGGATATACACATTAAGTTGTTTACATCTTTCAATACAATAACCTCTTCAAACAATGCGGTCATATAAATTCACTGTTCCACTACTTTTCTGTTTTGAGACACTCAGGGGAACACTGTACATTGCATTATTGAAATAACAGATGGGACAGCATTTGCATTGAGTGGTCAAACAGTTTTTTGTATGGTATTATCCTCCGTGATTGTACTAAAGATGGATGTAGGGTCACCCCTACTTATGACTGGGTTTTGAGGGAGTAAGTGCTGGGGGTTTAATATTTGCTGGTGTGTTCTTGTGGTACCTATTCATTGTTGAGCCCGTTGAGGTGTGATTTCAGGTGGGGAGGGGTGGCGAGGGGGAGTTGGACTGGGGGAGTGGAAGTGGGCGGGAGGGAGCGGGGGTTGGAGGGAGGGGGCAGGTGGGGGAGTAGGTTAGGGTAGGGGAAGGAGGGGGGGTGGGATGGGTGGGGAGCGGGAGGGGGTGGGGTTGGGGGGGAGGGGGGGTGGGTGTTGTGGGGGGGGAGGTGGGAGTAGGGAGAGGAGGAGGTGGGTGAGGGGAAGAAGGGGGGGTGATGGGGGGGAGGTAATGGGGGGTGAAGGTGGGGGGTGGGGGGTGGGGGTAGTGGGGGGGAGAGAGAGGGAGACTGGGGGGAGGTCAGCAGGGTGCAGGGGGTGGGATGGGAGAGGATGGGGGGGAGGAGGGAGGACGGGGGGGTGGGCGTTGTGGGGAAGGGGGGGAAAGGGGGCAGTAGGGGGAAAGGGTTTGGTGGGGGGAGGGAGGGGAAGGGGGAGGAGGGGAGGTTGGAGGGGGGGCTGGTGGGGTGGGGGGGGGATGGTGGGGTGGGTGTAGAGGGGGGTTCAGCAGGTCAATTGATGGGAACAGAATGAGATACGTGTTAGACTGTTTGCATCTAGTAATACAATAATAACTTCGGAGTTGTAGGATCATGCAGGTTTGCTTTGTTTCGCCCCCATTTTAAAGCACTGAGGGGGGGAGAGAAAGAGGGGGGGTAGGGAGAAGGATATTGGGCTGCTTTTTAGCGTGCTGGAGCAGCCAGTAGTAACAAACATTTTAACGAAACTATGGTTTATATCTTAACAGGGAATTAACCAACATATGGAGGTGGTGGGGGGAATGTAACTTGCGGGGGTAGTTCAACAGCCTCAACGGAGGTAAAGGGCCTTCCTGTATCAGTCTTGGCAGGGGATCGGCTATGTCTTACTGGACCCAGATATAATGTTTATCTGGGCGGGAATTTTCAAACCTGGTCTGGGAGATGAGGCCCTCTGTCTGTGGGTAGGTCGAGGAGTTCCCAGAGGGGCTTAGCAGATGGTACTGCCTTAGGGATCGTGTTTCCCCTCTCCTGCCTCCGTGCATCTCAACTCGCCTGCTCTGTCACCGGGGAGGTATGCGTTAGTTCCCGCCGTCCAGCCCTTGAGACGCAGAGGCCTCCCGATTCAGCCGGTCACCAGGAAAAAAGGTAAACAGGGACCCCCCACCCTCCTGTGGAGCCTTTAGGTGGAAATCAAAGGCCCTGGGTCGTAGGGCTTCTCTGTCGGGCGATCAGGTTTTCTGCCCATGCTGACCGGCCAGCCTCTCCAAAGCTCTGACGGGTCTCCGCTCGTGACTTGCTCCTCGCGTCTCCCTCTGCTCGTTGTCCCGCATAGGTGGCAGTGTCAGGCCCAGCTCTCGAGCGAATCCTGGCATCTCCTCTGGCAGTCTGAGTGATCGTTGCTTCCCTCCTCTGTTTACCACGAGCCGGAACGGAAACCCCCACCTGTAGGGTATGTTGTTTTCTCGCAGCAGTTGGGTGAGGGGCTTAAGCTCTCGCCGTCGCTCGACTGTAATCCTTGCGAGATCGCTGAATATTTGCACGGGCTCGTTCTGGAATGTTAAGTTATTAGTTTCTCTGCTCGCCGCCATCACTTTCTCTTTTGTGGAATAGCTATGGAGACGTAGTATAATTTCTCGTCTTCTTTTTGGGTCGTTTGATCGAGGACCCAGTGCGCGGTGTGCGCGGTCTATTTCTAGATCCCTTCCGTCAAGGCCCGTGCAGATAGTGCTGAAAAGCTCCACCAGGTAAGGCTTTATTAGTTCAGGGAGAACCGTTTCCGGGACATTCCGAATCCGTAGATTCTGTCTCCGGTCCCGGTTCTCCTGGTCCTCTATACCATCTTTCAGGAACCTGATTTCTTCTCCCAGGCGTATAATTTCGTCGTCTGCCGCGGCTTGGGCCTGTAGGGATTCTTCCTGCCTGTTTTCTAGGTCCTCCTTCCTTTGTGTAAGGCTTCCCAGCTCCTCCTTTAAGCCCGACACCATCTCCTTTAGATCCTGCAGGAGGGTTTTGTGGATCCTGTCGTGCATGCTCGATAGCAGCTCTTCTAGGTAGGTGCACGTTATTTCCCTTTCCAGGGTTGGTTCTTTAGCGGGCTGGTCTCTGTCCCTTTGCGGGGATGCGGCCGCGTGGTTTCCGACGCCATCCTGGGCTCTGTGGCAGGACGGCCTGTAGCCGAGGTCAGGGAACAGTCCACACGTGTAGTTTCAGGATAAATGAAAACGTTCAGTGGCTTTATTTCTCCACAGCAACATAACATGCGGGTACACTGTCCCTTTAAGCAAATAAATCCTGCTCCACGTTGGGAGAAAACTGACTAACACAGCAGTCCTAGCTAGCAGGCTGGCTGGCTAAACCATACCCAAACCGTAAGAGTCTTTTTAAGCAGTCATGCAAACAAATGAAAGAAATCTTACTTTGGCTGCAGTAAGTAGTGTGCTGTATCCTTCTGGCTAGCAGCACATCTATCCATGTGGTCTCCTCTGACACAGGCAGCTTCTGCTGGTAACAAGATCCTTATCTACCTTCCTGGCTCTCAGGTGTCAGCTTACTTCCTGACTACCTAACTTCCACCTGAGTTAACCCTTATGAGTGCTGGATGAAGCACTCAGACATATGTTTCCCAGGTATAATTGATAGGGTTTGACTTTACCCTGTTACAGGCTCACTGCATGCTTTCAGATCCGCGCTTCTGCTGCAGCTGAAAGTACTTCGGTACGCCCTTAGGAGCTTGCGCTTTTGCTTTTTGCGACATGCTGTGTGGTTTAGGCGTCTTTGTAAGTTAATCTCCGGTGGTATTATAGGGGGGGAAATAGCTTTTTATCCATTTTATGCTTGAGGGTTCTTGGAGCTCCCTGACTAACCCACCATCTTGGGTGACGTCACCGGAAGTCCCCCATCTTTGTACCTTCTTAAGGGTATCCTGCGAGGTTTTACTCTGACACTCATAGGTTAATCAGGACAAACTGCGATAATGTTGTTTATCTCTTGTTCTTTATAATATATATTATTTTATATTTTATTTTTTAAGGTATGGACAATGATGTACTGTTATTGTAAGGAGTCTTGAGCGCAAATAGCTCTGAATATTTTTATGTTTACACATTAATTCATTATAAGTATGTTGCATCATGAGGAACAATAGACTAATTAATAGTCATTGCTTTGGTTCAAAGTATTTTAAATTGTTTTTATTATGTGTCATTTTTAAATCAATTATAGTTTATTATTTTAAGTTTTGTCATGTTATGTATTTGTGTGTGTATTTCGTACGTGTCATGTATTTATTATCATTTTTCTAATTTACTGTTAGCATTTAGTTATATTGATTTGTCAATTAGTATGTGAGCAGTTGATTGGATGGTCTGATAGGCTGAAATAAGACATGGTTCCCTATTGGTTAATATAGGAACCAGGGGAGGTATATTAGTGCCTCTCTGAGTGTCTATGGCCAAGCACTGATGAAGTGTCATGTGACACGAAACATGTTGGTAATGTCATAACGCAGCAACGCACGTCCGTGACGACGGTCAGTTTGTGTAGCTAATGGAGCCCTACCTGCCACAAGGAGCACAAAGGGGAATTCTAGTGCCTAAGGTCTGTTTTTTCTATAACATCCTGCATTCCTAGCACTTCTCCTTCCCTGTCACTATCTAGGGCTGTGTATTTGGGTGTTTACATCCATTAACCCTGTGTGGCTGGGGCTTGTGCATAATTTTTGTGTCAATTTTGACAAGGTTATTATTATATTACTGTATTATGTGTATTTTTTGTATGATGAATGATTTTTCATGATAAAAATATATGTATTCATTTTGGTTTCTTCAGGTTTCATTTTCATGCACTCCTATTTTTGTTTTTTGTATAGCTGATTATGCCCCGCTGATCACGGGAGATTGGGAGCTGCAACAGGGGGCAGTAGAATAGCCAAAACCTACCATGAGCTCTTCTACAACTAAAGCAGTAATTCTAGTATGAAATAGACTTTAATAGTGTTTCCCTCTTTCATGTATATTAACCTTATAATTAGACTGTCAAATGACGTCAATTACAATAATAAAAATAATAGAATGAATACACTGATTCTATGGATTCCAACATGGCCTAAAATGCCATGTGACTGCTTTAGAGTTTATAGAATCATACTCTCAAACTGTTTGGCTCTCGCTTGGTTTGTGGCTTTGTTTCCAACACACAGCAATGCATAACCCAGTCAATGGATACAGAGAGGATTGCCTAGTATTCCAATATGAAGTTGGAGTAAGGTATGTTGGTGCCATTGGCAAACTTATACAAGTGTGGAAGAGTGTTTATCTTGTGTGGAAGGGGAGGAGGGTGGTGACCATGGTCAGACCTTCCAAGGTCAGCGCACATCTGGCTGAAGCTCAACTTCAGCATATCCAACCCTGAACAAGCATTATCCTTCCCGTTACAAAATACTGTTTACTTCATAATGCCCACATTGCTCTCTTTAATATGATGTCATGCTATCAACATCACAGAAAAGCATTAACTTCATCAGATCAAATAGAGACCAATGAGTAAAATGAAATATTACCACAAGAATAGCAGGGTACTTTTATTGTCTTGTGTTGTGTACTTTGTCCTTTTTATTAATGAGTTCATATTAGATTTATTATTCTTTATCAGTCAGTTCCTTTATTTGCACAATTTGTTGAACTTAATTTACCAGCGGTGCTATGCCACAAAACATTTATTTATTCTCCAAGACACCTTACAACATATTCCCTTAAATGGACCGTAAGGAGCTTTATGTTGTAGCAACATTTAGTAAATATGGTCAAATTAATCCATAATTGGTCTTTTTTTTTTTTTTTGCACTGCAACTATTATACTGTATAATAATGGAAATATAAGTACAACAAAATGTTATACAAATGTTTTCAATGCCATTTATGTTGGCACT
This sequence comes from Ascaphus truei, assembly GCF_040206685.1. Taxonomy (NCBI): domain Eukaryota; kingdom Metazoa; phylum Chordata; class Amphibia; order Anura; family Ascaphidae; genus Ascaphus; species Ascaphus truei. Next base: position 47,656,581 of record NC_134487.1, on the reverse strand, counting down.
CACATTTACTAAAGCTTCCATTAAAACAATGTAAAAATAAATATACAAAGATATATGTAGAGAAAATACTGTATAAGACTCAAATGTTACATTTCTTTTCATTTTGATTTTAAGAAAGCTGATGGGACTTTAGAATGTTTTCTCAAAATTAATACAGAAGCTGCTTAAGCAAGATCAAGGTAAAGGTGCCTGAGGCCTTTTTAAAATGCTGAATGCTGTTTCAATATTGATGAAAGTGATGTGGTACAGTGTATAATGCTAAGAAAGTTTATTTATGTCAGCAGTCAAACTGGATGCAGCCAAAAAGTCTCGGTTTCTGACAGTGGTGACAATGCTTAGATATTGTCAGGGAACACAATCAGTATTTGAACATATCACATCACTGAAAAAGGATACCTGTATGACAAGATAAAAAACATACATTGTAAATAAAAATGTTCAAAGAAAAATTTATTTTTGCTTTAAAATATATTGTTTTGCTATTTTATTCTACGATTAACATTGACAGAAATTTACACACATGAAAAACTTTTCAATTCTATAAAACCCTTGTACAGTACATACGTGTACAACACCACAACATAATACTGTTGTATAAATTGCACAACAGTATCATGCTACGGAGCTTGTGCATCCTTTTCTTTTTTCTTTGTATATATGTACAGAATGTATGTATGTACAGCTCAACCCCGTTATAGCGCGATCCGCTATAACGTGGATCCGCTTATAACGCGGTTTGAGCGTGGACCCCGAATGAAAAAAAAAATTAAGTTTTTTTTTTTGTACACACACTGCACACACTCACTGCACACTGCATACATTCACAGCACACTGCATACACTCACAGCACATTGCACACACTCACAGCACACTGCATACATTCACAGCACACTGCACGCACTCACAGCACACTGCACACACTCACAGCACACTGCACACACTTACAGCACACTGCACACACTCACAGCACACTGCACACACTCACAGCACACTGCACACAGAGCACACTGCCCACACACACACTGACACACTGACACACACACACACACACACACACACAGTCAAATACACACACACACAGCGACACACTGTCTCTTTAAGGGAGCTAGCTCTCGCAAGACAGAAGCAGAAGCAGGAAGCAGAGACAGGGAGAAGAGATGCCAGGTGCCGGGTAAGTGCTGTGTGCTGTTGCCGCTGCCCCACCGGGTCTGGTAATGCTTGGAGAGTTCTCAGCTTTCCCCTTCCGGCGGACGCGGTACCACCACAAAAAAAAAATATATATATTTTTCCGCGACCCCATTTATAACGCGGTGGTCGCGGGTGGCCCTCGAGGACCGCGCTATAACGGGGTTAAGCTGTATATAGTTAGGTCCCCTACCTTCAAGTCTGTGGGGTGGGGGGATAGCTGCAGATCTACCAGGGTGCCGCCAGCGCTCCGGGAGGACCTGGCATGGATGCAAGTAGTGCTCCATAGGGCTGTGGGCTTTCAGGGGCAGGGCTGTGTGGTGATCGGGTTGCCGTATCTCCACAGCGCACCTTGCAAGAGGGGACACCATCTTGTTTGCTTCACGCATGCGCCATAGCAGTCATGCGCATGCGCAGTATGGCTGCGATCGGTGGCCATCCTAGAGCAGGCTCCGAAGGGCTCAGCATCTCAGTCCCGCTCAGCATCTCCATCCCGCTCAGCATCTCGATCTAGGTCTAAATCCAGGTCACGATCTTGGAATAGTCATAAGTCCAGTGGTCATTAACTCTTCTATGTGTGTAACTCTTATAAACGTGAATGTCCTTTTTTGTCCCAGCAGCCTCAGGGGCTGCAATACTACGTGGGCAGGAGAGCCAATATGGCTCAAGGAGCCAAGCATGCAGGATAGAATGTTGCTGGCAGTTGCAGACAGTTGCTGACTGTTGGAACAGGAACACCAAGGGAGAAGGTACTGTCCGGGTGCCAGTTGCTCCAGGATTAGGTCAGATTCCCCCTTAGACCCAAGACTGGCCTAAGTCCTTTCCAGGTTGTGGTTGATGTAGGGAAGACCCCCAGATAGGGACGCTTCCTTGTAGTCACTATGCTAGTGCTGATAGTGTTATTGATTATCACAGTCAGACAGACGCCACGTGGTGTGTGCGCCTGTGGTTGTGGACCAGACCACAGGCACAATATAGACATTAAGGGACATCCACCAACCAGAGCTCCCTCAAGAGGCGGACACAGCAGGTGGAGAGAAAGGATCCGGTAGACCGCGTCGTGGAATCACAGTGCGGTTCTGCGGTTCCATCATCTTCATATACCTATGTCTGGACGGAGACCAGGAATGTACCCACATGCACCAACAGCCACACACAGGGGGTAGCACTACTCCACATACTTTGGGTGAGCTTGGCTCTGTGGACACTGGGTGGTTAGGTGTCCAGGGCACCTCAGTACTTTGGGGGATCTCACCGGGGCGTGTATATGGTGAGGGTATGGTATGTGGGACTGTATTGTTATTTTGTTAAAGATATATGTGTTAGTTTAGATAAGTAGTCATACAGTACCAGTGTGTGTGTATCTTTATTTATTATTTCATTGGTTCTGAAGAGGGGTTATCCTACATTGCTAGGATCCCTCTCAGGTGTAGGCGCTGTATATTGATAGAACGCAATCACCCCAGGCTCCCAGTGGCGGATGATTAGGCCTCCTGTACGCCAAACAGGTATTCAGCATGCATAGTTCCCTAAGTCACAGGGAAAAGGGGCTACATTTGGAGGCGCTGCTGAGATTCAGACCTGGGTTGTACAATCTAAATTAGACAGTCAGAACTAGAAAGGGAATATGTCCCTACTGTCTCGCCAGAGCATCCACCAGTGGGCACTATGACATCATGTATCTCCCTGTCACGTGTTCGCCATTAGCCAGGTTCCAGTATCCCTAACCTTGCCTGACCTGTGCGACACCCTGAGAAAGATACCGCGGTTTACTAAAGCCCATAATCTAGATGCAAAATGGGATGCAGACATCCAGTGGAGTACGCTCCTCATCAATTGCCGCTGTGATATCCCAGAGGACAATGCTCCCCAGTTTCAACAACTCCCCGAAGACCCACCCAGTGGAAGTTCACTCATATTCCCCAAATGCAGCACCAGAATGGAAGCACCTAGTGCCACCCCAAGCGTGGAAGAGTTTCTGGTGCCCACAGCTTTTTCTCCCCCCATGTAGCCCTAGCCGGATCTAAACTGGCAGTCGACAGTCCAGCTGGAGCCATCACAGTACCAGCAGCTTAGATGGAGTTCAGATGGAGCTCAGATATTCGCGGAAGCCCTGTAGCAGCACACGGAGAAGATAACTCAAAGCCTTCTTTGGGATATCACCCACTCCCGTCAAAGAAGAAGGGATTGTCGATTGGAAGGAACATACTCTCCAGGTATTGGAGGAATGGTCATGCACCGAAGTGGTGAAGAGGCAGCGGATCATGGAATGCCTAAGACCAACAGCCTCGACGATGGTGAGCATGCATCGGGAACAGAATGAGGACGTAACGACTGGGTGCTAGTGAATGTTATAATGGAGGTCTATCGTCTGGAGGATGATGAGTGTGAGCTTTGGGCTAAGTATTATGCCCTCCGCCAGAAAGAAGGAGAGGAGCTGTCTGTGTTCATTCACCGTATACAATTAGTACTATGGCCACTATTCACCCGTTACCTCATACCCGCCTCTGAAGTGGATGAATTCTACCATCAGCAATTCCTGAGGGGATCGAGCCCCAACCATTCTATAGCCAATATGCTCCGATGTGCTCTTATGCAAGGGAGTCCTCCTACATTTATGAGGCTATTAAGGCAAGTGAAAATGCATGAGGCTCATGACCGGTTGCATACCCCCAAGAAACATAAGGAGTCCTGCAAGGAAGAGACCATAGAGTTGTCGACCCAGAAGTCCAAGGCGACAGAAATTGCCGAGGATATCGGCACCCAGGATGCCCTGAAGAGTTACCCCTACCTCTTCTGCCTATGTGAGCTGAAGTAACCACTGTCCAACGACTGCCCAAAGTCAAGGACTTCCACTCTGGGAGCCAGGGCCTTCACAGTACAAATAATGGAGACACCCTCCACCTCCTCGGAGAGCGCCCCGGTGCCTGGCCCTGAAGATGCACCTCAACAAGATGCCTACAGTCGAGTGGGGCCTGCAGCTATAATGCGAGTCCTTGTGGAAGCAATCTACGCCTCTGCATTGCTGGACACAGGGTCTCACGTAACCATCATCTACCACCCCTTCTACGACTCACATCTGAAATATCTGCCTATGTAGTCGGTGGAGAAGATGAAGTTGTGCGGCCTTAGCACCCCATTGACGGTGTTGTGAAACTGCGGTTGCAAATTTCGCACCTGAACACCATCAAAAACCACTCCATGGAAGTGGAAGCTCTGATATGTCCCGAGTCCCGGGAACATCCAAGCTCCCCCATCATACTGGGGACCAACAAAAATGTGGTGTGGGCTCTGATCCGAGCCTATCTGCAAGAGGCGGGCGAATTACCCCTATCCTCCTTACGGATCCACCCAGTCATCAAAGAGGAGTGCTACAAGATCTCCTCGCCCAGGACGGATTCAGACAATTCTTCAATCTAGAGAAGGAATTGACCGAGATTCCACCAGGGGGAGTAAAGCATATGGTTGTGGTGCCCAAATATCTGGGACGTGACGAAGCTGACTGGTATTTCTCCCTGGAGACCACACCCCAAGAGGACGCAAAGAGAGGGTTCTGGGTGGTACTAGAGATGGAGTGGAAGACCACCCTTCCTAATCGCTTCAAAGGGCAACATAGAACATTTCGTCTCACCCCATACGGTTTGACGTCAGTCAAGCACTGGGTCGGATATACCCGTTTACACTCGTGGAATCCCTGGCCCATGTGAATGCCGCTACTGTGCAAGAAGAGCCGGCTGGGCTACAGTTCGACTTCGGGAAATTGACTATGCTCACGGACTGGAAGAAGTGGCTAAGTGCAAAATTAAGGAGTGCCGGGAAGTATTCTCCACCAGCGAGATGGATGTGGGCTACAGCATGAATGCTCAGCACACGATACGGCTAAATGATGCCACGCCATTCCGGGAGTGTTCCAGGCGCATCACACTAGGATTTTCATGGAAAGCGTTAAACTGACTGAAAGAGCGGATGTGTATAGTAGGGTGGCTTGAAATTTTAGGATGGCTGACTTCTCAGATATGGTAAATATTTAAGGGATTCTTTGGCAGTGTGGAGGTATTTTAGTGGGAAAATCTAAAAGATGCAATACTAAAAACACAGACGTTTGTGTCAGGCAGGTTAGTAAAAATATAAAGAAAAGAAAGCCGAACTTGGTTTTTAAATGAGATGACAGGTATTGAAAAAGCTAGAAAGAATGCTTAAGAAAATATTAGCAGACTCAGGTGGAAAAGGATAGAGGACTATACTTTATAAGGGTAAGCAAATAGTTAGATGTGCAATACACTACCGACACACTTTATTGAAGTGTGGTCGGTACCGCAAGCCGGGAAATCTCCCGGCTTGCTAGTGGCCGCCCCTCGGCGTGCCGCGCGTCATAGACGCGCGGTCACGCGTCATCGGGAGCGTGCGCCCCCTGCACGCGTGTCCAGGGGCTCCCCGAGGGAGCCCTGGTGTCCCGCGATCGCGGGACAGCGGCAGGGGTTTCCGGGGGACCCGGCGGACCCGGCAGCGGTAGGGAGAGCGCCCCGATCGGAGGGCGCTCTTCCGCTGCTTCGGCGTGCGCCCGTCACACTCGGGCGCGCGCCAGGCTACTGCTGCGGCACAGAACGGGCAAATGCTCGAATAAACTGTGCCGCAGCAGTATCTCAGGCAGAAGAGAAAGTAGATTTGTCAGTATAGAAGGATAAATAATAATACTACAGAAGAGGATAGTCTTGTTGAGGGAGAAAAGGGTATGGAAGACCACCTTAATAATAATTTTTGATCAGTTTTCACAGATGAAGGTGAAGGAGATGGACCACAGTTGAGTAACAGAAATATAAATGTAAAGGAGTTGGACACAAGTTCCATGTAGAAAGAAGAAAGTTCTTCTAGAACTTTCAAAACTGAAAGTGGACAAGTCAAAATGGGCCATATGGGATACATCCAAAGATTAATAAAGATTAGCAAAGAGTTTAGGAGTGTGCTGGCAACAACATTAAATTAACCAATTGAACTTATAATTATTAACAGGTATAATTCCAGATGACTAGAGATAAGCAAGCACAGTCCAAATTCACAAAAGTGGGTAACTACAGGTATAATGAAAATTGAGTTGTGTTGTGTTTCTGATGGCCTAGATGTGTATTGGGTTAACTTTTTGTCGTTTACTTAAATGTCTGAAATTAAGTTGCTTTTGTCTGTGAACCGATGTTGCTGAAAGATGCTTGTTATGAGAGTCTAGCTGGACTTCCCTGTTTCCCTAGTTGGCTCCTTGGCTGGCTGGCTGGCTGCTTGAATGTGTTCCTCATACAGTAGGTTTCTGCAGCACACAAGTTTAACAGACATTCATCTGCGGCAGACAGGGAGTGTACTTTCAGTAGCTCTGCACACAGAACAAACATGATAACAGACATACAACTACCAGGCATTTTATCTCTGAAATTGTGGGGTTCCCCTGATTGACATTGCGTGGTATCCTGTCTGCAATATTCAGGTATACCTGAATACAGGTTCACCTGAAACTAAGTGACTAATAAATTGTATTTGACTAATAACTGGTTTTGGTATTATTCATGTGTGTATATGGTGGCTGAAATTGACAATCCAATCGCTTGAGTAAGTATTTTTTTGTGGTCGGTACAACAGACCTGTAACCCTGATCTCAGTAATGGGGAAATTACTGGAAACATAGTGAAATATAGAATTGGAATATAAATTCCAAGAACCTGAGAATGGGTTTACTGAGTGGAGACCCTAGAGTATGGGTTTACTGAGGGGAGATAAAGTAAACAAATCTAACTGATTTTTTTAGTAGCTGTAGCTTACCCAGATTTTATTAAGACTTTTGTCACTGTCACACTTTGAGGGCTGATAAACAAGTGGCAACACTTGGAGTTGAACTATAATGTTGTAGAATGGATGACATGGGATGAAGGATAGGATACAGAGAGCTGTGGTAAATTTCTGACACTTCAGAGGAGCGGGTAGGTAACCAATGGAGTACCTCAGGGATCTGTACTGTGACCAGTGCCCTTTAATATCTTTATTAGTGACATTACATATTAGTTGAAGGGGAAAGTATGCCTTTTTGCAGATGACACAAATATATGCAACAATGTTGACACTCCAGGGGGGGGGGGGTGAACAAAATTACTAACGATTTAGGTACATTGGAGGAATTGTCAAGACTGTGGCAATTGCAATTTAATGTAAAAAAATGCAAAATAATGCCCTTGGGTCATAAAAATCTACAGGCAGAATACATGATTAAATACACTATAATGTCAATACAATAGAGGAAAGGGACTAGGGAGTTATTATTTCACCTGATTTAAAAGTAGGTGCGCATTGTAACAAAGCTAAGTGGAAAGCCAGCTAATATATCTCCCTAGATTTAGGTTCTATAGGGAGAGGTATTAGCAGGAGAAATAGATGGATGGTGATGCCACTTTAAAGATCATTGGTGAGACCTCAATGTGTTCAATTCGGAAACCCTTATCTCCAAAGGAAGTTAAAAAAATTGGAGATTGTTAAAAAAAAAAAGTGCTACTAATATGATGCATCACTTACAGCATAAAATGTATCAGGAAAGACTAAATAATCTTAATATGTACAGTTTAGATGATAGAAGGGTGATATAGAAATATAGAATCTATATCCGGTACAGGAGGGGCTAAACAAGAGAAAGCTTTACACTCTTCTGCCCCTCCTTACATCTCAGCCCTAATTTCTCATTATGCACCATCCAGACTCTTGCGTTCTTTTCAAGGATGTCTTCTTTCTACCCCCTTTGTATCTAAAGCCCTCTCCCGCCTTAAACATTTTTCACTGACTGCCCCACACCTCTGGAATGCCCTTACCCTCAGTACCCGACTAGCACCCTCTCTATCCACCTTTAAGACCCATCTTAAGACACACTTGCTTAAAGAAGCATATGAATAGCACTGTGGATACTCTGAACACATGATACATAAAGTTTGGCCCCTGCAGATGCACTTACCAGAACTCCCTCCTACTGTCTCTGTACGTTCTCCCTACCTACCAATTAGACTGTAAGCTCCTCGGAGCAGGGACTCCTCTTCCTTAATGTTACTTTTATGTCTGAAGCACTTATTCCCATGATCTTTTATTTATATTATCTGTTATTTATTTGATTACCACATGTATTACTACTGTGAAGCGCTATGTACATTAATGGCGCTATATAAATAAAGACATACAGTATACACAATGATAAATTCTAAGTTCTAAAAATAAAACTTACATTTTAATAGTAATAATAAAATATGGTGCATATAAAGGACAAACTACTATCTAAGGTTAAAACAAGTGTGATCGAGCTAGCTAGTCACTAAAAAATGTGGCTACTGATCCTAAGTGGTTAAATTAGGACTGATAACTTTGAAAGGATACAGAATAAGGTTGCAATATAGAGTTACACTCCAAAATGTAGAGAGGGCAGGCACCATATTAAGTGGCTAATATCCTCTTATAAAGATGTATACTCCATCATATGCAGTATGTAAGTTTATTTATACATTGGTGTTTAAAATGTAATCCAGTATCTTTATAAAATCTGCACATATGCTGCTGTTAGCAGAAGGATGTATTCACAATTAAACTGAATGACACTTTTGATGCTAATAAGCTTAAGTGCTTTCTCAGTTTAGGCGAGTCTCTATAACTAAATATGAATAGAAAGAAAAGAGCCACAATGTGGCATTGATTGGAGTTGTACCTAGGGATGCCCCTACATAAGAGTAATGAAAATTCTTGCAACTATGTAGCCAGTGAATAGAGATTCTTAGGATGAGAGTTACTCTATGTGTTAAAGCAAAGTGCGAGCTTGCTCAAGTGGATTAGAAGCAAGCTTGTAAGTGATTGCTGACCATATGGATAGTGTCTATGCTAATCCCTTAAGTATGTTTAGAAAACATTATGCATAGTGGTGATAGGGTAAAGTCAAGCCTTCAGAGCAAAGAGTTAATACTATACTTTGGGTATGAATGGCTCGGGGGAGGGGTGTTGATTTACCGTTGTCTTGTTAGTAAGACTTTGCGTGCGAGGTGGGTGGGAGGTGGGAAACTGCTACTGTAGAAGTGTGTGCAGGATTAGTTAGTAAAAAAAACGAATTAATGTGTTTGGGGGAGGATTCATTCCACAGTAAGGGCTTATCAGCCTACAAGAATTTTCATGAATGGCTCTGGGTTATGTGTGGTGTCTCTTGTTCACATACACGCATGCGCCTAAATGTGATGACACGCATATGCGTTTCAACATGGTTCCAATGAGACATACACACATGCGCATAAATGTGATAACACGCTCGGGAAGGGTGTGGGGGGGGGGGGGAGGTTGGAGGGGTAGAGGGCTGTATGCTGGATTATTAGTTCAATGTAATATTTTCAACAGGTCATATAATGTTTTGAACCCCAGACTCCCAAATAAAATCACAGTATGCCACCCACCTCATAAAGTACGTACATGACTAGTGTAGAATTAAAAAGCTACAGTAGTGATTGATTCTCAGAATAGCAAAAATTGTTATGCAAGCCCATGACGAGGGTTTTTTTTCAGACTTGACATTCACATTGAATGAGAAGTCATACACGCATGCACCTACAGTAAATGTGATTCAACAAGGTTCCAATGAGACATACACACATATGCATAAATGTGATAACATGCATATGCGTTTCAACAAGGTACCAATGAGACGTACACGCATGCGCATAAAATAAAAACAGTATGAAAAGAAGAGCAAGCCTAGCAAAAGTATTGATTAATAAATAATACATATAGAAATGTGATGACACGCATACAGTATGCGTTTCAGCAAGGTTCCAATCCGCATGAGCGGAAAAAATATTTTATATTCGGAAGAAGACGCAACGTTATATTTTTGTAATACTATACTTCTTATCCCTTTATTATCCTGTATACAGTACAGTATGTGTCCTCATATTTTTTATGTGTATGGTTAAGGAGCCTCAGACTACTGTATATAGTGTGACAGAAACCAGGGGTTGGTAATAAACTCCATATACAGGGCTCCCAGGATACTGAACAGTTTCTGTCCTGTCTAAGCTGAACAGGGCAGCCTCGTGGTACAGGCACTCCATTCCACAGTTTGTCTGCTGCCTGTTTTCTGTCACCTGTCATGCTGATTAGAGTTCAGGTATATAAGACCTGTTTCCTGTTTCCTCTGGGCCCCCGCCCAAGAGCCTGGAAGGCTGCTGAACTGCAGAGGGGTGAGAAAGCCTCTTTCCCAAATCGCTTCATTCATTCTGTTAGTTTGTCTAAAGACTGCAAAGGTACTTATTTTGTTGGTGGAAGTGGACAAGCCACTTCCAACTCTGAGTCAGGGACATCTAAGTTTAAGTTATCGCTCAGACGAGCAGCTTTTTGTTTGGCTTTGTTTTCTGTTTAAACTGTGGCAGTCTCAGTGCCTGGGACTGAATAAACCAGGCATAGCCTGTTTAAAGGAACAGTACGTGACGTCTCATCATTTAACCTACCCTAAAAGACCGTGTTCTAACAGTCCCGGACAGACGGCGGAGCCCCGGAGTAAGCCGTTTGTCACATATGGTGGAGAATGCGGGCAGAACACTGAAAGGTCTGGGGGTTAAAGAACTTTAAAAAAAAAAAAAAAAAGAAGGTTTTTTTTCTCTCTCTCCAAACAAGATGGAAGACGTGGTGAGTGCGCTGGTACGCAATGTCGCTGTCCAGAAAGACGCGAATGAAGCCCAGCAACAGGCGAGTGAAACCCAGCGACAGCTGTTAATAGCCCAGCAAGAGACTAATGCAAACCAGCAAGAGACAAACCGCCTGCTGAGAGAGGAGCAAAAGCGGTTCGCTCAGGGCTTACAGCAGGAACTCGAGATCCTGAGGGGGACTATCAGTAACCTTCCACTGGCAGAGGCAGCCCCAGTTCCGAAAATGACCAGGGCAAGCCACTACCTTCAGAAGATGGGACCCTCGGATGATGTGGAAGCCTATCTTCTCACGTTTGAACGCACGGCACAGAGAGAGGGATGGCCAGAAGCTGAGTGGGCTGGTCTAATCGCACCCTTCCTAAGCGGCGAACCCCAGAAGGCTTACTTTGATCTAGAGCCAGCCGAAGCTAACGTCTATGCAAAATTGAAGTTCGAGATCCTCGCCCGCCTCGGCGTAACCACGGCTGTTCGTGCCCAAAGGTTTCACGCATGGTCCTTCACGATGGATAAAGCCACCCGAAGCCAGATGTATGACCTCATCCACCTCGCCCGGAAGTGGCTACAACCCGAGATCAACTCAGCAAGCCACATCGTGGAACGGTTGGTCATGGACCAGTTCTTGAGGAAACTTCCCTCTGCCTTACGCCGTTGGGTCAGTCGGAGTGACCCCCACAATGCGGATGAGCTTGTGGCCCTTGTAGAAAGGTACAGTGCAGCAGAAGAGCACCCGCAACCCACAGTCGTGGAGCAACCCCACTATCCGAGGTTCCAGGACTCTTCCAGAGACGGTAAAAGGGTACCGGGGTTAAGGGGCGCTGAAGAGCGGCGACCACCTTCACGCCGCTCCAGCAACAGTGGTTCGCACACTAAGGGCAATAGCCAACATGGGGAGCCGGGAAAAGGCTCTAAGTGGGACACAGACTATGTACCTAAATGTGTAAATTGTCATGAGAGGGGCCACACAGCAAAAATCTGCCCACTAAATGATGAGCCCATGCAATGCAACAGCGTGGAACCTTATTCGCTGTTGTCCCAATGTATGGGCCCTAGCCCAGAGGACCCCTTGAATAACCATCTGTGGGCATTTGTAAAGGTTAATGGTAAGAGGGTTCGGGCACTTCTTGACTCTGGGAGTATGGTCACACTAGTGTCCGAATACCTATTGCCCATTAAGAAGAAACAGGTAAACAGTTCACAAAGAGTGGCAATTTGTTGTATACATGGGGATAATCATGAATATTCCACTGTTGATGTTTTTTTTGAAACAGAATTTGGTTCTTTAGATTTCAAGGTGGGTGTTGTACCCAAACTGGCACATGATGTGTTAATAGGGACCGACTTTCCCCATTTTCTAAAAATGTGGTCCCCAGCTCAGAATAGCGCCCAGAGTTCAATAGCAGACCATAACGAAGTGTTAGAAGAAACAAATCCTTTCCCTTTTTCAGAAATGGAGGTTGACGAGGGCCCAAATAAGAAGGGGGAAAAGGAGGAGTGCTGTGAAATTCCCTTCCCCATCACTACTTTGGTAGGGAATACCCCAAATCAAGATGTTGATCAGGCACTTACCACCCCAGTACAGGATAAGACCCTCGCTGACCTAGAGGTCAGTCCTGGGAGTTTTAAGAAGGCCCAGTGGGAGGACCCCACATTAGCGGTAGCAAGGGGAAATATACGGGACCAGAATAGTACTCATGGCCAACCAGATAGGTCACTTGCTTACCCCTACTTCGAGGTAGAGAACGACCTAGTATATCGGGTTGATAAAAGAAAATCAGTTACAACTAAACAATTGTTGGTACCACGGACATTCCGTAACGTAGTATTACACCTCGCACATAGTCATCCATTGGGGGGACACCTAGGGGTGGAAAAGACAAAAGAAAAGGTTCTCCGAAGCTTTTATTGGCCTGGGGTTCTGGCAGAAATTACAAACTATTGTTCCTCATGCCCAGAATGTCAGATCACCGCCCCGTTCAAAGCATACCGCAGCCCATTGGTACCCCTTCCCATAATAGAGGTACCATTTGACCGGATTGCTATGGATCTAGTAGGACCCCTAATAAAGTCTGCTAGGGGACATCAGCATATATTGGTAATATTAGATTATGCTACCCGATATCCGGAGGCAGTTCCCCTACGTAGCACCTCTGCTAAAAACATAGCAAAAGAGTTAGTACTTCTGTTTTCCCGGGTCGGAATTCCTAAAGAGATCTTATCTGACCAGGGAACACCATTTATGTCCCAAGTAACAAAAGAGCTATGTAAACTCCTAAAAATCAAGCATCTCAGAACCTCAGTCTATCATCCACAAACAGATGGTTTAGTGGAAAGGTTCAATAAAACCTTAAAGAGCATGTTACGCCGGGCGGTCGATAAGGATGGGAAAAACTGGGACTGTTTGTTACCATACCTGTTATTTGCCATTAGGGAAGTTCCCCAGTCATCCACAGGCTTCTCCCCGTTTGAACTATTGTATGGCCGACATCCAAGGGGCTTACTGGATATAGCCAAAGAAACTTGGGAACACGAGGTTACCCCTTACAGAAGTGTAATAGAGCATGTTGCCCAAATGCAGGACCGCATTGCTGCAGTCCTACCCATAGTGAGGGAACACATGGAGAAAGCTCAAGAAGCACAAAGGAATACGTATAATAAGGGTGCTAGGGTCAGAATTTTTTTTCCAGGTGATAGGGTACTAGTTCTGGTTCCCACCGTGGAGAGTAAATTCCTTGCTAAATGGCATGGGCCATATGAGGTCTTGGAAAGAGTGGGAGAAGTAAATTATAGGATAAGGCAGCCAGGTAGGAGGAAACCTGAGCAAATTTACCATATAAACCTACTCAAGCCCTGGAAAGATAGAGAGGTCTTGTTAACCCTAGTACCCCCAGGTCCGTCAGAGAATCAAGAAACTGACCCAGAGGTTAGCATAGCTGAAACACTGTCCGTGCATCAGAAACGAGAGGTCCAGAGTTTAGTGAGAAGGAACAAAGAAATCTTCTCTACACAGCCAGGTAAAACTAACGTAATTAAACATGACATAGTCTCTGAACCGGGGGTCCGAGTTAACCTTAAACCGTACCGAATCCCAGAGGCCAAGAGAGAGGCTATAAGTTTAGAGGTTAAAAAAATGCTAAAACTAGGCGTAATTGAGGAATCCCAAAGTGGGTGGAACAGCCCTATAGTTTTAGTCCCAAAGCCAGACGGTACAACAAGGTTTTGTAATGACTACCGGAAACTAAACGCGGTGTCAAAATTTGATACTTATCCTATGCCCAGGGTGGATGAACTTGTAGAGAGACTGGGCAAAGCCCGATATCTCACAACCCTAGACCTAACAAAAGGGTACTGGCAGGTTCCCCTCACAGAAAGGGCAAAAGAAAAAACAGCCTTCTCAACCCCAGACGGCCTCTTTCAATATAAGGTGCTGCCTTTTGGCTTACATGGAGCTCCCGCCACATTCCAAAGAATGATGGATAAAATTTTAAAACCACATGTTCGGTACGCTGCCGCCTACCTGGATGATGTGGTAATCCATAGTGAAGATTGGCAGTCCCACCTTCCAAAGGTCCAAGCTGTGCTCGACGCAGTTCGGTCTGCTGGACTAACTGCTAACCCCGCTAAATGCACTATTGGTCTGGAGGAGGCCAAGTATCTGGGGTATTCTATTGGTAGAGGGTTACTCAAACCACAAACACTCAAAGTAGAGGCGATACAAAATTGGCCAAGGCCAGTCACAAAAAAACAAGTAAGGACCTTTTTGGGGTTAATTGGCTACTATAGGAGGTTTATTCCCAATTTTGCAACTAAGGCAACCCCACTAACCGACCTCACAAAAGCAAGAGGACCGCTAATGGTAAAGTGGTCCCCCGAAGCCGAACAGGCCTTTAGAAGCCTGAAAGAAGCTCTCTGTGCCCAACCAGTGTTGGTCACACCTGACTTCTCCAAAGAGTTCGTAGTCCAAACCGACGCATCTGAGGTAGGGCTGGGGGCGGTACTCTCCCAGGAGTCTCAAGGGGAGGAGCACCCCATCCTTTATTTAAGTAGGAAACTAAATCCCCAGGAGAAAAATTACTCCATAGTCGAGAAAGAGTGTCTCGCAATAAAGTGGGCTGTAGAGACACTCAAGTATTATCTGTTGGGGAGAAAGTTCCGATTGGTCACAGATCATGCACCCCTTACCTGGATGTGTCAAAATAGGGAGAAGAACGCTAGGGTGACCAGGTGGTTCCTAAGCCTACAGCCCTTTAAATTTTCTGTGGAACACAGGTCGGGGCACAAACATGGCAATGCCGACGGGTTGTCAAGGATGCACTCCCTAATATCCATGGTCGCTCACCCCTCGAGGTCTGAGCTGGGGGGGAGGATATGTGACAGAAACCAGGGGTTGGTAATAAACTCCATATACAGGGCTCCCAGGATACTGAACAGTTTCTGTCCTGTCTAAGCTGAACAGGGCAGCCTCGTGGTACAGGCACTCCATTCCACAGTTTGTCTGCTGCCTGTTTTCTGTCACCTGTCATGCTGATTAGAGTTCAGGTATATAAGACCTGTTTCCTGTTTCCTCTGGGCCCCCGCCCAAGAGCCTGGAAGGCTGCTGAACTGCAGAGGGGTGAGAAAGCCTCTTTCCCAAATCGCTTCATTCATTCTGTTAGTTTGTCTAAAGACTGCAAAGGTACTTATTTTGTTGGTGGAAGTGGACAAGCCACTTCCAACTCTGAGTCAGGGACATCTAAGTTTAAGTTATCGCTCAGACGAGCAGCTTTTTGTTTGGCTTTGTTTTCTGTTTAAACTGTGGCAGTCTCAGTGCCTGGGACTGAATAAACCAGGCATAGCCTGTTTAAAGGAACAGTACGTGACGTCTCATCATTTAACCTACCCTAAAAGACCGTGTTCTAACAGTCCCGGACAGACGGCGGAGCCCCGGAGTAAGCCGTTTGTCACAATAGTATGAACTCGTAACGTTAATCTCTGCTTCAAATATAAATTTTCAAATTACAATTACTGTACACACACACAGAGACTTGCAGAACTGTATAGCTGTACAGTAGGTTGAATTGCTATAAGACTTTTAAGACAACAGTTCGCGATCACTCACTTGAGTTTCTAGACGGTATTGCAGACAACGATAAAATGCAATTTTTTGCGCCCTGTAGAAACATGATAGAAACCCGAGTCAATTGCTATACGTTTTGAAAACATAGCGCATCATGACCCGATATTAAGAGCGGGGCGAGGTTTTAGAATAAAGGCTGGCGCCTCTGTAAATAAACCATAATCTGAATCCTGTTTTTAAAGAAGATTTTTTTAATTTAATCTGGATAATCATTGAAAAATGACAAAGACACATACCGTAATCATTAATAATACAAATGTACAATCTTGTCTTTATCTTCTTCATATTGGCTGTATTGTCATTGAGAGAGGGGGTTTGTGTAAAATATGATTGTTGCTACAATATACACACAGTTCACTAATTTTACACTAATTTTACACATGATCCCTCCCCCCCTTCCTTTTTTGTGCAGCAGCTCTGAAAAGAAAAGAAAAAATGAGTGCAGTGAAGTGCATTTAAGGCATTGCGTATATCACTATATTGGACTATACAGTAACTACTGTCAAACTATATACTGCATAGTTCACTGTATAACTATAGTATACTGTACAGTATACTGATGGGGCTGCCATTATTCGAACGGATCTCAAATCAGTATTCGTGTTGACCGCTGTATTCCATTCGGCATTTCCGCGTTTTGACCACTATTCATGCCGCGTTCGCGCAATCCGGCACCGGGCAGCCACACGAGGTTTATCTGTTTAATTTAATGGTTTATTGTTTCTTTGGATGCAATTCTTCGCATATCCGCCATGTGGCAGAAGTTAATGAATTATAATTTGTTTGCTATTCTTTGCGTATCCGCCAGGTGGCAGAAATTAATGCATTTAATGAATTGTATTGATCTGTAATGTGCATGGTACAGTGCTATACTTTGCTACTATGTAAGGGTGCAGGTGTTTAAAACAGATAGCACCCACGTCTATACTGGTACATACTAACCGTGGCCCATTGTGAATTGACCTTGATTTTTCGCCAAATTAGGCGTTCTTAATAAAAAACATACTGGACACCTAACAAGCTCCTATTAAACCCCCAAGAATACCCACAACATATATATAAGCATATGAGTGTCAGAGGAGTGCTACTGAGCATGGCAATATGCATTAAAACCAGAGACATAACATAAAACACAGACAAAGCTCAGTTTTTAGCACATCTAGTGAGACTCATACACGGTACAGTGCCTAAATATATATGGATAAATATCTAATAAGTAAATGGTCTTTTAGTTTGACATTTTTGGCCAAGTCATGGCTAGTCATGGCTGATTGGAGGTTGGCAACCTCCTGCTTAATTTAAGCTCACCCCCTCCCACATTTAAATGGTTATGGGCTCACTCCATAGCATCTTCCACTCAGGGGAACTTGCCTGCTTGCAGTTTGGCTGTGACATCTCTAATACAGAGTGCTTTTCCTGGTAATGTACAGGTTAATAAAAGCTTCAGTCAGACAGAACTTTGCAGCTAATATTGACAGATTTACTATAAATCATTCTTCCTGTTATTAAACAGGTTATTAAGAATTTATATTAGCGTTAGGGACCCCTGATATGTGGTCTGCCTTGGCGTTGGCTCAGGGGCTTACAACAATTTTGGCCAAAAATGTCAAACTAAAAGACCATTTACTTATTAGATATTTATCCATATATATTTAGGCACTGTACCGTGTATGAGTCTCACTAGATGTGCTAAAAACTGAGCTTTGTCTGTGTTTTATGTTATGTCTCTGGTTTTAATGCATATTGCCATGCTCAGTAGCACTCCTCTGACACTCATATGCTTATATATATGTTGTGGGTATTCTTGGGGGTTTAATAGGAGCTTGTTAGGTGTCCAGTATGTTTTGCAATTCTTGTCCAGCTAGTCATGGCTGATTGGAGGTTGGCAACCTCCTGCTTAATTTAAGCTCACCCCCTCCCAAATTTAAATGGTTATGGGCTCACTCCATAGCATCTTCCACTCAGGGGAACTTGCCTGCTTGCAGTTTGGCTGTGACATCTCTAATACAGAGTGCTTTTCCTGGTAATGTACAGGTTAATAAAAGCTTCAGTCAGACAGAACTTTGCAGCTAATATTGACAGATTTACTATAAATCATTCTTCCTGTTATTAAACAGGTTATTAAGAATTTATATTAGCGTTAGGGACCCCTGATATGTGGTCTGCCTTGGCGTTGGCTCAGGGGCTTACAACAATTTTGGCCAAAAATGTCAAACTAAAAGACCATTTACTTATTAGATATTTATCCATATATATTTAGGCACTGTACCATGTATGAGTCTCACTAGATGTGCTAAAAACTGAGCTTTGTCTGTGTTTTATGTTATGTCTCTGTTCTTAATAAAAAGCTTTAAATACTCAATGAGAGGACATTATGGCTGCACCACAGGCGTATAAAAAACCTGACTGTAGTTATGCATTTTTAAAATATTCTGCAATAAATGCTGCAGCAGATAAGATGGCGACTGTATCTGAAATATATGAATATTTAATTTCGAACTATGATTTTTACAAGTTTTCACCTGACGTTCATGGGTGGAAGCATGCGATAAGAAAAACCTTAAGTAACGATCAGTGTTTTTTTCGCATTGCCCCTCCTGCTAGAGAGATTTGCGGGTATTGGGGTGTCCTGCCAGAATTTCACAGTATGTTTGATCATGGCAATTTCAAAAGAAGAAAGGTCGGTTTTAACCCATATAAGAATCGTCAATCCCAATCCAGCAATGTGCCGGCAACAGCACCAGCACCGGCCGGTCCGACCCTCAGTGATAACCTGGTGAATGGCAAACCTTTGTACCTGTCCCCGCCTGAATACCTGGAACATTTCTAGCCTGAGCATGATTTCGCGTACAGGTACCAGCAAGCTTGCATTTACCAGTACCAAAATGATTTACAGCTTCATCAGCTGTCAACTACTGTACAAGTGTACCAGGTCAGCTGTCACCTGTCAACTATAATGCAGACTTGAGGAGTCACAGTGAGTCATCACCTCCCGTTTAGCAATGTTAATAATTAAGGTAAATATACAGTACAGTAATGTGCTGCACTGTATTACACTATAGTGTACTGTACAGTACATGACAGTATTACTGTAAGTTTAGAGCTGCAGTTCAAGCTTGCGTGAGTCAAAACAAAATTAGTTTTTAAACAATACTGTACATACTTTACAGTACTGTACAGTATGTACATCAATACAATACTGAATGCGAGTTGAGGGGATGTTTCTCTGTTGAGTGCCCTTTGAAGAATGATTTGATTGGCCGTCAAAGTACGTGATGCTGCTGCAGCTTAAAAATGTAGGCAGAGGGTGGGGCTGAAGAGTCAGAAGTTTGTTCTCATCCTACAGACACAGATGTAGGATATTGCTTGAATGGCTGCTTTAATTCCCAATGCGCGACGACGCATGTGCAATATCGGCAATAATAGCATATTTGTTTGTTTTTCCCCAGAAAAGAAACTTTGACATCAAGCGGAAAAAGACAAAAGAAGGGATTTGGATGGACCTCCAATATCGCATTTTTAAAAAGTTGCTTGCGCATTGTTTGCCAAGTATGCAAACATTTAGTGACTGTGCCATTTTTATTGATAGAACAATTGTGAGCTTTATAGAAAACCTTATACTGTACAGTATGCTGCATTTTTAATATTCAAATCTTTTTTTCACATTGTACAGTACTGTCATCATCACAACTTTTCTTATAAACACCAAAAATAAAAATGTATATCTTTTATTCTATACAGTATGTATTATTTATTATTCAATGCTTTCAACTTTTGCAACAGTACTACTGTTTTTCTTTCACTGGTATGCACATGTGTATACAGAACTGTACTGTGATGTACTGTACTGTGCTGTATGTCTCATTTTGACTTTTTTTTAATAACAGGTACAGTAAGAGAAATGCCCTTGCATTACATTACAGTATGTGAAGTGCAATGCTTTGTTGAACTGTTCATAAGAATTTCAGGTCTGCAAAAGGAGGTCGGTCAAAAAATACATTTTATTTTTTAATTCAAGTTTTACAAATACAGTATATATTTTTTGGGGGTTATCGCCATGGGCTTGCATAGCAATTATGGATATTATGAGAATCAAGTTTTACAAATGCAGTATATATTTTTGGGGGTTATCGCAATGGGCTTGCATACAGTAGCAATTATGGATATTATGAGAATCAAACAGTACTGTTGCTTTTTAATTCAAATCATTATGATGACCTGTTGAGAATATGTCTTTGAACTACAGTACAGGTAATCCTTCATACAGCTCGCACCCACTCTCCCCCCCCCCCCCCCCCGCACACACACAATGCTCAAGGATTTCAACTTCTTATCAAAACCTCTCACAAACCATGCCACGCATTCGCAAGTGCGATAACAATTTATTTGGGGGGGCAAAAACGAATTTCTATACAGTAACTACTGAGAGAGGGTGGGAGAGGGGGGGTTGTGTAAGATACAGGCTGGTTTGTACATGAACACCGTACTATTATCTTTCACATCCCCCAATTAATTTTTTCACTGCTGCAGTTCTGAAATTGAAAAGAAACAATAAATGCAGACATGGTTAGCTTGAGTGCCATACAGTACTGTAAGGTACCTGTATTATACTGTACTTACCTGTGCCGGATTAACTGAAATAAATGATTAAACAATAGCAATACAGTATTTATTTCAAAAGATTTTTAAAAAAACACTTTTTTATTGTTGCAAAACGAATTTATACTTACCTGTGTCTGATTAACAGAAATAAATTATTAAACAATAACAATACAGTACTTATTTCAAATTTTTTTTTTAAAAACACTTTTTTTTTGTTGCAAAAACGAATTCATACTTACCTGTGTCTGATTAACAGAAATAAATGATTAAACAATAACAATACAGTATTTATTTCAAAAGATTTTTTTAAAAACACTTTTTTTTGTTGCAAAAACGAATTCATACTTACCTGTGCCTGATTTACAGAAATAAATGATTAAACAATAACAATATTTCAAAACAATAAAAATAAAACAGAAAATGTTTAAACGCATTGAACAATAAATCCATGTAAAAAAAAATTGTAAACTTTTGCACTACAGTAGAGTTTGGGAAAAGTCATTAGCAAGAGGGGTGCCACTCCAATCATGAGCCCTTGTATGCCTCAACAGGCCATTTATAGTGTCTCTCACAGCTCTCATAAGCGTAGGGGTAACATGGAAATAACGCTCCACTTCATTCAAAATGGTCTTTCTGAAATTTGCTGGCAGAGCCTTCTTTCTTTTATTTCCTTCATAATTTACATTGTGGGTCCAACGGCTGTACATCTCAAAACTGACATGGTGTTTAAATATTGACAGGGCAAATTTATGGCTGCACCAGCACTTCCAGTCTTGTATTTCTCCCGGGCGTGCTGGGTCAGGTCGGTCAAGATGATGTCCGGCAGCGTTATAATCCTGGGTGCTGGTGTACTTCTGGCAGTGGACAAGGGTAGGCAGTCTGGGAGGATGCTTTCCTCCTTTCGTGGCTTTACCGGAGTTGTCATCTCGTCCTCAAAGGCATACTGGTACAGACGATCTGCTGACAGATGGGGTGAGCGTGGGGGGATTGGTGAGGGAAGGGTGAAGGTCACATCATGCAGGTCACCCTCCTGCTCCTGCGTAAGACATACAGGGACAGGGACAGGAACTCGCAGGAAAGAATACATCCCCACAATCTTCTTTTCCATCTTCTCCATCTTCCTTTCCATCTTCTCCATGTTCCTTTCCATCTTCTCCATGTTACTTTCCATTTTCTCCATGCACATATCCATACTCAACATGGTCTCCAAAAGAAGATCAACCTTTTGCTCCGTGCTGTAGACATCTGCGTTGGTGGGTGGTGGAGGAGGTGACCAGGGGGTGGCCAGGAGAACAGCATTGAGGATGGTTGGTGGAGCTGGTAACCAGGGGGTTGGCAGGAGAACAGCCTCAATGATGGATTGTGGAGCAAGTTGGCAGGGGGTTGACAGGAGAGCAGCCTCAATGATGGGTTGTGAAGCAGGTCGGCATGGGGTTGACAGGAGAGCAGCAACGTCGAGGATGGGTTGTGGAGCAGGTCGGAAGGGGGTTGACCGGAAAGCAGCCTCAATGATGGGTTGTGGAGCAGGTCGGCAGGGGATTGACAGGAGAGCAGCAGCGTCGTGGATGGGTTGTGGAGCAGGTGAGCGGGGGAGGGGGTGCAAGGAGAGGATCGGGACTCCACTTGACTTGCACTGTGCTAAGGGCGCCAAATTTCTTCTTCGCAAAATAAGGCCCAGGGGTCTTAACCTTTGGAGTCTTCGGAACATTTTCTTTATTCTTCTTTGGTTTTCGCTTAGGTTTTGGCTGGGAAAAAGCTCCCGCCTTTCGCTTGGCCGGCACGGCAGAAGAAAGCTGGTTCCTGCGTCCGTAGAATCAGGGGTGATCCATGGAAACAGAAGGACGAATGCACAATGCAGTATCTGGACAAGAGCAAGTTCAGATAGAGATAAGTGTGTGAGAGTCTATGCAATTTGTCTCACCTTTTATTTTAAATTTTTCGTGGGCATGGACACGAGGTGTTAAAAGTGGGCGTTCTGTGTACAAATCCTGTCGAGTGACGTTGAGGCACATTAAATTAAAGTATAAATACACCATCCATTTTGTGTATTCAATGCACATAAAATACACATCGAATTCACATCCAATTGCTCTGTGTGTGCTCGCATTTTTATTCTAACAGCAGAGATACCAAAGAAAATTATTTCAAAAGATTTGAGCTTGAGAATAAAGGATATGTACCAGAATGGACAACGCATTTTACAGATCCAACACTGGTTACTTGCTTCGGGCTTAGTTTTAGCAAAAAGCACTGTTAGTTATCATGCGCATGGGAAGGCCAAAAAGTCAAAAGAAATCCGACCGTCACTACTGAGTAAGTACAGTACTACTAGAGTAGTACTTATTGTCCTCCATACTGTAACTCTAACAACGTCTTGTACTGTTCTGTATGCCTGTGTTTAACTGTGTTAACTAATAATCCTGCATTTACTGTACACACACACCCACAAAGCATCAACAGTACAGTACTGTATGTCACCAGCTTTTATGCCAGTGATTGGGTGGTACAGTAGGAGTGACTGAGTGTGTGACAGTGCAGTCTATTGGGATGCTTTATTTGAGGGAGGGGCAAATTATTTAATATACTGTATTCATATACTGTACAGTAGCGCTATAATCAGACAATAGGAAATCAGTGCGCTATTGGGAAGCTTAATTAGCCTACTGTAACAAATTGTTCTGTTTTTCTTTACATTGTAGGGCGACAACACTTCTGGTGGACCAAATAAGTGAACAGAATCATGAGACGTGTGCCACAAGGGTAAAGAATGCACTAGAGGCAACTCACAAAATAAAAGCATCAGGCAGATGAGACGGAAATTGGGATGGAAATATGGGCGTGTTAATTGGGATGGAAATATGGGCGTGTTAAGTAAGTACTGTACTGTATACTGTACATCACCCATGTTTTCCTCTTTTTAGTCTGCTGCTTTTTCTTTTTCCACTATGGTTGTTATTCCCCACGTTTTTCCCCCCCACATCCCTCCCTCTCCAGTCTTGTGATTTCTTGTTTAGCCCTCTATTTTCATGTTAGGCTCCCTCCTAGCCTACTGTACAATAGGGTTGGCCAAGTGTACTGTATGTAATACTGTCCATACTGTATTGTTTCAATACATTACTGTTAGTTTTCTATACAGTAGATGTCTTTGACTTATTTTTTCATTTTTTTGCGTGCTGGGAACCATCATACTGTATCTCCAGTATTTAGTACCTCTAACATTATTCTTTGTCATTACAGAGCGTATAAGGGAAGCCAACAAAATAAAAAGAGTGGACCAGGCACGGGCATGGATCGAAAGTGGCGAGACTTTCCAGGATGTCATCTTTACTGACGAGACAACTGTAGCGCTTGCGAGATTTGCCCGTTTTGCATTCTACAAAAAAGGACGCCAATCTCTGAAGCCGCGTCCCAAGCACCCAGTGAAGATGCATGTGTGGGGTGCCTACACAAGGACCAGGATGCATCATTATCTTTGAGGGTAAAATAATGCACAAATACACATTCTGTGTCTGTGGCCTTATGCACTGGACAGCTGTACTGTACAGTATTTTGTACCCTAATGTTACTGTACATTTTTCTTTTCTTGTTTCCAGGAATCATGAATAAAGCGTTCTTCCAAGATCACATAATTACACATGTTGTTGAATACATTAGGAATGATTTCCCATCTGGTCACCGGCTCTTCCAGGACAATGATCCGAAACACACCACGTCAACAGCTCACATTCTTGCCAGCGGTATCAACTGGGTTAAGATGCCAGCAGAGTAAGTTGGGTAACCATTTCTCATTGTTTTACACAGTTTATATCTCCTTACAGTTAGTAATTCACCTTTTTTCTCCCCTCCTACTGTATTTCAGATAACCAGATTTGAATCCCATCGAAATGGTATGGCAAGAGTTGAAAGATTATATCATAAAAGTGTGGAAACCGTCAAAAAAGGATGAATTGGAGAAAGGGATACTGAATTTCTGGAACAACATACTCACCGTAGCCATGTAATGTACAATGTAATGGCCAGGCCTCGGGAAAGTAATAAGGCACAGGTAAGTATGATACAGGTAAGTATGGCCCTAAAAATAAGCATTTCTGCATTTATTGTTTCTTTTCATTTCCAGAACTGCAGCAATGAAAAAAGGAAGGGGGGAATGTGTAAGATAATAGTACGGTGTTCATGAACAAACCAGCCTGTATCTTACACAAACCCCCATCTCCCACCCTCTCTCAATAGTTACTGTATAGAATTTCGTATTTGCCAAAAAAAAAATATGTTTTTATTTTTATTTTTAAATACTGTATTGTTATTGTTTAATCATTTATTTCAGTTAATCAGGCATAGGAAGGTATGATACAGGTACTTTACAGCACTGTAAATACTGTATGGCACTCAAACAACCATGTATGCATTTATTGTTTCTTTTCATTTTCAGAACTGCAGCAATGAAAAAAGGAAGGGGGGGATGTGTAAGATAATAGTACGATGTTCATGTACAAACCAGCCTGTATCTTACACAACCCCCCCTCTCCCACCCTCTCCCAGTAGTTACTGTATAGAAATTTGTTTTTGCCCCCCCCAAAAAATTGTTTTTAAAAAAATCTTTTGAAATACTGTATTTGCGGAGCTGCAGCCCCCTCTCTCCCCAATCTCCCCCCCATCTCGCAATGCCATAATTAAGAGAAAGACAAGAGCTACTGTACTGTATTTTTGTACTGTATTATGCATTAAAAAATTAAATCTATTTTTTAAACCGACTCCCTATTGCAGACCTGAAATACTTATGAACAGTTCAACAAACAAAGCATTGCACTTCACATTAGTTTGGGGAAAAAAATATATAAAAACAAAAAATGTTTTATAAAAATTATTATATTTTTATTGTTTAATCAATCACTTCTGTTAATAATGCAATAAAATTCTATAGAAAAATACTATTTTCCTGCATTAAGGATTATCCAACATGTCTTCTGCCCAGTTCATGATAATCACGCTACAGTACATTTACGTGAATGGCTCTGTTGGAGGGCTCTGTTGTTGTGTTGTTGATAAGCTTTGAACTTCAAGTTGACTTGTTTTGTTACAGTACAATAGCAGTTTTAGAAGGGCTTAGCTCAGTCTGTATCTCACACAACATGTTAATCTTATTACTAGTGGGGGGGAGGAGTGTTGTGTTGAAGAAAAGGCAAGTTAGAAGGGCTTAGCTTATCGCACTTGCGTATGCGTGGCATGGTTTGTGAGAGGTATTGATAAGAAGTTGAAATCCTTGAGCCTTGTGTGTGTGCGGGGGGAGGGGGGAAGGGGGTGCGAGCTGTTTAAAGGATTACTGTACTGTAGTTCAAAGACATATTCTCAACAGGTCACTGGAATAGTATCAATGGCGCTAAACACAATCTACAATAAATGATCGTATAAATATACAAATACAATGAAAATATAAATATACAACCGGATGGAATTGATGGGTGATCTCGGCCAACGTTGATCAAACATGAAATAAGAAAAAGAAATACATAGTTTAATACTGATAAAACATGTGAAAGACAAATACCAACAAACAAACAAACAAACAAACAAACAAACAAACAGACAAGAATTAGCAAATATTAAGATATACAATTAGCAAATATTCGAATAATAGTGTAGCTGGAACACACAATGGACTAAAAATGATGAATTTAATATATTATAAAAACATGTACAACAATTAAGCACAATTAAAGGACCCAATCGATATCCGTCCGAATTGCCCGCTTACCGAAGCCAGAATATAAAACCGCAGTGGATATTTAAAGAGAGTATCCCCTCTCACAGTGACTGGTTCTCTGACCGGCACAGCTTACAGATGGATTTCAGGAATCGCCGCGTGCTGATGGTGTAGAAATGGAGAAAGCGTCCCTCCACGCGGTAACAGGGGCAGGAGATCACTGTCTTGATGTGAAGCAGTCCGGGCATGCGCAGAAGCACCCGTCACAGTATTGACGGCACCGCAAAATCTCCTGCTCCTCGCGGTCGCGTATCATCCAAATGGCGGCAGATTCAAAAGTGCTGTGTGTCACAGAACTGCACGGCTGGGCTGGCAATGGAATAGGGCAGCTGACGGCAACGGGGGGATAACTGGGGACCACCCAACGCGTTTCAGAAGCAACGGCTTCCTTCATCAGGGGTTAAATTCAATTCGACCGCGAGGAGCAGGAGATTTTGCGGTGCCGTCAATACTGTGACGGGCGCTTCTGCGCATGCCCGGACTGCTTCACATCAAGACAGTGATCTCCTGCCCCTGTTACCGCGTGGAGGGACGCTTTCTCCATTTCTACACCATCAGCACGCGGCGATTCCTGAAATCCATCTGTAAGCTGTGCCGGTCAGAGAACCAGTCACTGTGAGAGGGGATACTCTCTTTAAATATCCACTGCGGTTTTATATTCTGGCTTCGGTAAGCGGGCAATTCGGACGGATATCGATTGGGTCCTTTAATTGTGCTTAATTGTTGTACATGTTTTTATAATATATTAAATTCATCATTTTTAGTCCATTGTGTGTTCCAGCTACACTATTATTCGAATATTTGCTAATTGTATATCTTAATATTTGCTAATTCTTGTCTGTTTGTTTGTTTGTTTGTTTGTTGGTATTTGTCTTTCACATGTTTTATCAGTATTACACTATGTATTTCTTTTTCTTATTTCATGTTTGATCAACGTTGGCCGAGATCACCCATCAATTCCATCCGGTTGTATATTTATATTTTCATTGTATTTGTATATTTATACGATCATTTATTGTAGATTGTGTTTAGCGCCATTGATACTATTCCAGTGACATACTCTTGTCTGACGAGGGGTCAGAGACGTATCTAGGCAGCTACACGTGGCCAATTTATATTTCTTTTATTTCATTTATTTTCATTAGCGCTACCTATTGTTTTTTATTCTCAACAGGTCATCATAATGTTTTGATCCACACACCCCCAAATAAAAATCACAGTACTACAGTATGCCACCCACCTCAGAAAGAACGTACATGACTAGTGTGGAATTAAAAAGCAACAGTACTTTTTGATTCTCATAATATCCATAATTGCTATGCAAGCCCATGGCGATAACCCCAAAAAATATATACTGTATTTGTGAAACTTGAATCTCATAATATCCATAATTGCTATGCAAGCCCATCTCGAGAAAAGAAAAATAAATACTTGACTTGAACTTCTACTGGGAAGTCATATACGCATGCGCAGGAATGTACTATAAGGCCACTTAGGAAGATTCAAGCCAGAAAGCCATCAATTACAAATGAATGGTGTTGGAGAGGTGTACAGTAGATAAGAAGTTGAAATCCTTGAGCCTTGTGTGTGTGTGGGGGCGAGAGCGCTGTATGATAGATTATCAGTTCAAATAAATATTTTCAAAAGGTCATCATAATGTTTAATGCACAGAAATGTGATATTGTGACACGCCTATGCGTTTCCCACTGCTCTGTGTATTGTATACTGCACAGTACAGTACACACGCTGCTCTGTGTATATTACAGGCATTGAGTTGCTATTGTATTTTTATGACAACAGGTCGCGATCACCCACTTGAGTTTCTCGACGGTATTGCAGACAACGCTGAAATGCCCTTTTCTGACCCGGACAAAACGATAAACAAGCCACGTGTTTAAGTTGGCACGATTCAAATAAATTGCGCGCCATCGCACGGGTATTCCGATCTACACACCGTGTTAAATGTTCGAATAACGCCCGCCCCATCAGTATACTGTAACTCTATATTACATGTACTATACTGTATAGCTATAACAAGTTGAACCAATTTAAAACAATCTTTTTTTTTTTGGAGTAAAAACATTTACTACTGTAGGTTAGACACATCCTGTACAGGATTAAATACTATACAGTAGAAAGTGAAGAGAAAGGGCTGACATAAAAAGGTTAAAATGCTTATTTTGAGTGCCATTCTTACCTGTATCATACTTGCTGTACCTGTACTTACCATACTACAGTACCATACTACCTTCCTGTTGCCTGACCATTACGCTGTAAAAGAATGGGCAACAGGGTCACAATATTATCTATATATTTATTACATCTCCCTACGGTGAGTATGTTGTTCAAAAAACTCAGTATGCCTTTTACCAATTCATCCTTTTTTGACGGTTTCACCACTTTTCTGATATGATCATTGAGCTGATGCCATACCAATTCGATGGGATTCAAATCTGGCAGGGAAAGAAGGTAAATTAGTTAAAGAGATATAAACAGTGTAAAACAATGAGAAAGCGTTACCGTACTTACTCCGGTGGCGTCTTAACCCAGTTGATACCGCTGGCAAGAATATGCGCAGTAGACACGGTGTGTTTCGGGCCATTGTCCTGGAAGAAACGGTGACCAGCTGGGAATTCACGTATAATGTATTCAACAATCTCGGGCACTATTTGCTCCTGGAAAAATACTTTATTCATGATTCCTGTAACAAGAAAAGAAAAGTGCTCCAAATACTTTACACTTGTACCTTGCATAAGGCCACAGCATGTGACTTTGTGCATTATTTTACAGTCAAAGATTATGATGCATCCTGGTCCACGTCTAGAGATGTTACCCCACACATGCAGCTTCACTGGGTGCTTGGGACGCGGCTCCAGAGATATGCGTCCTTTTTTCTGGAATGCAAAAGTGGCAAATCTCTCCTGTAATTACAAGGAATAATTTGATCAAAGCGATTGATTACAGGAGAACGGACCGATCTGCAGCTTACTGTAACTAATAACTTGTCACTTGTAACTAATCACTTGTCTGTGTGCATAATGTATTGATGCACATACTGTACATACAGTACAGTTTTTTAAAAAAGAATAAGTTTTCTTAAAATACGGCAGCTTGAACTGCAGCTTTAAACTTAATACTGTACTGTATAGTGTAATACAGGTAGTTACTGTAGTAAATTATATTTACCTTCATTATAGATTTTGCCAAATGGGTGGTGATGAGCCACTGTCACTCCTGTAGTCTTCATTATACACATAGTTGACAGGTGATTGTGGGCCTACTACACCTGTAGTTGACAGCTGATGAACCTGGGAAGCTTTTTGGTACATGCAAGCTTGCTGGTACCTGTACATGAAATCAGGCTCAGGCTGGAATTTTTGCAGGTATTCTGGCGGGGACAGGTAGCAAGGATTGCCGTTCATCAGGTTTTCACTGACGGTCAGACCGTTATTGTTATCCTGTGCAGACGCCATTGCAGGCGCTCTTGCCGACGCTGTTACATTGCTGGATTGGGATTGACGAATCATGTATGGATTCAATCCGGACTTTCTCCTTTTGAAGTTTTCATGATCAAACACACTGGAAAAATCTGGTACCAAACACCAATACCCTCTTCTATCTCCGGGGACAGGGTCAAAATGAAAAAAACACGGATCGCTACTTAACTTTTTTCTTATTTCATGCTTCTACACATGAGCGTCAAGTGAAAATTTGTAAAAATCATAGTTCGAAATGAAATATTCATAAATTTCGGCAACAGTCGCCATGTTATCTGCTGAAGCATTAATTGCAGAGCACATTAAAAATGCATACGTACAGTCAGGTCTTTTATATGTCTGTGGTGTACTCATTGTGTCCAGTCAGCAATTGTGCAGCAGAAAGAATGTAAAAAAAAAGACACAGAGCATTGAGTTTTAAAGTTTTTATTACGAAACGCATAAAATTGATAACTTCTTCAGGGTCTTCAAGTACCAAGGTCAATTCACAATGGACCACTGTTGTAGACTTAGTTTTTATCTGTTTTTTTAAACACCTGCAAGTCGACACAGTAGCACAAGCACTGTACACATTACAATTCATGAATTTCTGCCACCTGGTGGATACACAAAGAATTGCATTCAATTAAATCCGAAACCATTAAATTATATAGACCAACCGCGGATCAACCGTGGGTGCCAGGTGGTGTGAATGCGGCATAAACATGGGAATGCAAAATTAATAAAGCGTGGAATACAGCAGATCCAACGACAATGGGGGTTCCGTGATTTTTTAGAATAACGGCCGCTGCAGCTGTAGGAGACGAGTGCAGAGGTACAACAAGGGAGACATAGATTGGAAAAATAAAGAGAGGCTTTTATTTAGCCCGTATCATCCAAAAACCACACAGCTTTCAGGTTGCACAAAAATAAACAAAACGAACCAGCCCATTGTAAGGGCTGATTCCCTTATCAGTCCCTATCTGCAGGACTTGGAGGCTAGGCTTCTTGCCAAACTCAGACCCCAAAGTCCAAAGATGTAACTTTAAGCAGGGACTCTTAATTTCAGTCTCTGGGTCTGGGTTAGTGTCCGTGAGGTGCACCCTCTGGTGGGTTCAAGTGACCGCTGTGTCCTGGTATATAAGGTCTAGTTCTTTGGGATCTTGCTGGCAGCACAATCCTTCTGTTCTTAATTCAACCCTGTACAGACAGGCTTTTGGTGTTTGGCCTTTTTAAACCGGGGAAAGGCCCTGTCACACTATATAAACACAAAAGGAAGACAAAGATCACCACCCATAATTGGCTAGATCTAGTATTTCTAGAAAGTTATATAGAATGAAAAAGAGTCCCTAGAGGTCTAAGAATACGGAAAAATTTATCATTTGATCAGGAAGATGAGAATTTTATTTCGAATTGGAATGCTATTTTCGATAAATGCTCCATTGATTTAATGGGTTTAATTGTTATACAACATCAAAAACGCGTCAAAATAATAGATAAGGAAATTGAGGAAATAAAATTGGAACTAGGACCATTGGACAAACTACCTGACTTCCCAGCTAGAGATTTACATTTACAAAAAAATATTGATTTAATGGAAAAATAAGTTTCTAAGAGACCAAAACTACTATTTAAAGGGCATAGAACAAATTTGGAATAAAAATAAAAATAAGGATTATAGGAATACACACAATACACATTTTCAATCTGATGTGTCTGAAAAATCAGGTAGAGATTATACCTATGATAGAAAAGAACATCACAAAAAGGAATCAATTAGATTACCTTAAATAGATAACACAAAAAAACATGTTGGTTTTAAAGACACATATATTGAAAAACCCGAATCAGAATCCTCTAAAAACTCGAATTGGAAACAAAAGGAGGGAAACACACAGAAAAGAAAAATCATAGAGAGAAATCTGATAATGAATATAATGGATCCCATGTAGGGACTAGCTCTAAAAATGCCAAAGAAAATTAGTTTTTTTAGACCAAGAAAGCACATCAAGTGCATGGGAAAGCAGGATAGACGTCATCTATCCGGGTACGCGCCCATCAGCCAATTGAGATGGAGCTGGCAATTACGAGGAGTACTAAATTGGGATGACGCGTCTGTCGGGTGATTCTCTGCACAAACATCCTGTTTTCCCTTGACTCCCCGAAGCTGCACGGTTTCCCCTTCTTCATCGCTGATGGTATCCCTTGGGGTACTTTACTACTGAGATGGAGCCGGCAAAAATAAGGAGGATACAATTGGGACGGCACAATTGCTTAGACCCAGAGAGGTCTAAATGCTTTTACCTACTGGGAGCATGTGACTGCAATGTTGTCACTGCTCTAAATGTATTTTAACCTATAAATTTGTTTTGCACTATGTTTTCCTTTGTCTCCACATAATTTCTTTGGGAGTCCATCAATACCAATGTTCCACACGATTGTAACCTGATAACATTTAAAAAACGCTTATTTTTTCCTGTCATCATGTGAGTGGGAACTCAGACACAATTTTTGGATCACTTTTGATTTTATTAGCACATTTTTACTATGTACATTTTTTCTTTTTTTCATGAACATGGAGAGACTTGCGATTTAAAGTTCCTTGCTGTAATACTAAAATATAGCCGCTAATTATACTAGTACTTCAATACATTTTGTTTAAAGTGGGTAGTTGGAGTCTATCTTTGTGTCCTTTATGTATGTGGTGCACTTTACCCACTAATTTGCACTTCTTCATTTTACTGAGGATATCAGTGGCTAAACTGCATTTCGAAAAGTATTGTAGTTACGGCTAGACCTTGAGCAATTCATGCTCTTTTGTTAGTACTGTATTACTCTAAACCCTACAAAATGTGACTTTTTAAATAATAACATGCCTGGTACATCACAAGGGCCTCTGGCATGACAATCGATTGCAGTACAAGGTATTTCATAAGGGTGCTCTAAAGATTAACTTAAAACAAAGATCTTTTGATAACAAAATACTTTTTATTTCTACACAACAAAAGAGATATGTTATGAATTTAACATTTAATTCCAGTAACTTTTACAAATAAATGGGAAGATACCCTGCTGATCCAGAAATTAAGTTTTAAATTGATTATTTGTCTTTAATGTGTTCCTGGGAACTGGCCTCAGTGTAAAGTAAATCTGAAACAGCATGTTTTTAAACTAGTCAGCATGTCTTGCAAGCTCTGAAGTAATGACTCTTTACTTTAACCAATACAACTTTATCAGTAGGGGTTTAACATGTTCCTCCAATATTGTAGAATAAGTTTGTTGCCTGAAAGAAGAAGAAACAAATCTGACTACAATACAAACTGAAAACAAACTGTCTTGAATTGAGATACGAACATAATGATATTGCCACAAAGTATGCTAAAGTTATGTAATTTTATTTTCAGTCACTTAAATACCTGAAATGTTATATACAAGCAAATATTTGTTGTTGTTGTTTTTTATTTTCCGCTTCCAGCTGCAACCAAAGGCCAGGAAAGGGAAAAAGTATTAAGAGGACATTGCAGAGAAACATTCTGAGACTTGGGTTTAGGCAGCAGGTTTAAGGTCTGGGTTGAAAAGTTAATATATATGTAGTCAGCATAGAGGTGATATTTGTAACCAAAAGATGTGATAACATCACCTAGTGAACATGTGCAGAGAGAAAAGAGAGAAGGGTCTTAGGACAGTGCCCTGGGGTACAGTCATAGGAAGATGGAAGAGGAGGTGTAAACAAAAGTGCCATTGAAGGTGTAATAGGAGATAAGAGGAAATCTGAGACAGACCTTTGTTGTGGATACCGACAGTAAAGAAAATCTGAAGAATAGGGTGGTCAACAATGTCATAAGCAGCTGTCAGGTTGACTAATGAAAATAAGGTGCAATAACTTTTCTTTAGTTTTTTGGTTTCAGTGGAGAGAACTGTGCAAAAACTAGATTGTAGATAGTTTAATCACGGATGTTCTATAAAACAAAGTTGGTGCTGTATGCATCTATTTTAAAAAGGATTCGTGACACATTTTTATTTAATGGCATCAGAGAGTTAAAAGTTAAGAATATACAGTATTTCTTATTAAAAAATATTTTTAAATACAAAAAATAAAATTACTATTTAAGATAGAGTATGATCTGTTGTTTGCAATGAAATAAAGTGCATGATATTCAAATGAAAGATTCTGCAAGCACTGTGAGGATATATATTTTTTATCTTTAAGCCTTTTAGCCCTTTTAGCCCTAGTCGCCTGATCAAATTCCCCAAGAGCTGCTCCCCTCTACATAGAACAAGCGTGCTAAGGGTTAACTTCTGCTTTTGCTTGTTCTATGTGGAACATCAACTCCATCCACTGGAATGTTAATGAGTCAGGATGACATAGGAATTTGAATCCACAGCTGCATTCAATCTGAACCCCTTCAGTGTACATTTGTGTCACCCTAAAGGCAGACAGCCTTTGCACAGCCGAACGGCAGCTAAAGGGTGTGAGCCATTTGCTGCCATTCGCTGATGTTTGGTTATGTTAAAGCTTCCTTATTTCAAACTGAAACTCACCAGCCCTTTTAACCCCTGTACCCAATTTTCCAACTCTATCTGTCCATGAAATGACTGTGAATTGACTATACAATCCTGCTCATTTAATGTAACTATGTATTGTTATCACTCTATGCCCTGGAAATACTTGAAAATGAGAGTAACTCTCAATGTATTACTTCCTGGTAAAACATTTTTATAAATAAATAAATAATTCTGCACTCCTGTGAAATCAATGGGATTTGTCTTTGATACATCTGCAGCAATGTTTTACCTTGATACACATGCCCCCATGGAGTTTATTGGACATACAGTATGTTCTGTAGCAAGATAAAAGTGGAAAAAATCTTTGGCAAAATAACTGCACTGTATGTATCACAAAAACATTCCATTGCAATTAATAGGATTTTTTTCTTTGATGCACTGTGCACTCTTTTTGCACCAGAATTGCACAACGGTTTCCATGATATATATGTAGCACATGTAACCCCACTCTCTAGGAGATACGTGTTGTGGCTACAGGTGTTGTGGTGCGGTATACCTGTGAGGGTTCAGAAGAGCTGAGTTGTCTGCTGTGATATGGAGACCAGGACAGGCTTTGGATGATCACTGATGTTCTTTACTCAGTGCTTAGCGCCTCCAGCAGTAGTGGGCTTCAGGGTGCCCAGAGATCAGTCCCCACTAAAGCACACTTCTTTCCTTCTACTCAGGGACTAACACTCGAACAGGAGTATGATGAAAGCAAAGGGATCTTTATTTGCAGTCACTGCAGTAGGTGGTCATACAGCGGATACAGGGTCTCAGAGGATTCCAGGCCTCTGGATGGGGTTGGCTCTTCCAGAAGGGGAGGGCTCAAGGTCTGTACCCAGAAAGGCTATACACAGACCAGGAGTCACCACCACACTAAACTGCTAAGGACTTATGTGACAGGGGGGAGAAGAAAGGCAGGGTGAACTAACCATGTAACATATACATCCCTATATATCAAGGCAAATGTGGTACAATTACTGCACCGACACACTTTATTCGAGCAAATACCCGGTATGTACCTGGCAGATACCTGGAATGCGCCGCTCCTCACCTCTGACAAGCCCCGTTGCGTTTGCCTTCCCAGCCTGGGTTCATGCCTGGCTGATGGGCGGCTGATCTGTTAAATGATAATGATTAGAATTTAATAGGCTGCAATGCTTCGCGTGTCTACCAGATGGCATAAATTCATGAATTGTAATGCAGTATATATATATATACTGTGCAGTATTGCAGCCAGCGGGAATAAAATGCTTCAATCCCTGCTTGGAAAATACCTCAATGCACTCGGGCAGAAAACAGTCACAAACCTCAATACACCCGGGTATACCCGAATTCGTGGGACTAGCCAAGCTCGAATAAAGTGTGTCGCCAGTGTATGAGGCAAAAAATATGCACATAGGAAAAAATCCCATTAAGATCAATAGAATGTGTTTCTTTGATACAGTACATTTGGAGCAATAGTTTTGCCCCAGAATTACACCACATTTGCTTTCGTACACATGACCCAGATACATTTGTTGGTTAAGCAGTGGCAGCTGTCCCTGTTTTGCTCCTTTCCTTATTCTACTGGACCTCTTAAAATCAAGTGACGTAATGTTTTTTTACTTATCTTTGCTCATATTGCCCTACTCCTCTTATTTTACTAGTTCTTTATAGTCTACAAGTCTAATTCTGTCCTCTTTAAATGGCCAGTTCTGTAAATCCCTTTTTCTTCTTTTATAGCCCTCATTTTTCAGACATGATCACTTCCTCCCTGTTACTGTAGTTACCTCTCAACATCTCTAGAATTTGAAAAATATCCTGCCTCACTACAGACTCCTCCAGACTTATTCATGCTTCTACTTTTGTTCCCACCCTTTTTTCTACCTACCATATTATTCTGTCTTCAATAAAGTTACAGCCAAGCAGTCAATGCGCTCTAGCCATGCTGTTTTAGTTTTAGGTTTACCTCTAAAATGTTTTCATATTTTGGGTGTGCCTTTTGTTTTACTTATATTAGGTACGTTTTGGTTTTATTTTTGGATTTGGATTTTGTTGAAAATGTTAATTTGATGAAAAAATGTACATAAATGCAAATAGCTGCTTTTTTTGCTCCTTATTATGTAAGTATTTACAGTATGTCAGTTACCATCTCTTTATAAAATAAAATCCCCACAGTAGACTGTATAGGTTTGGATTTATATATTACTTTTTAGTTGTCAGTCCTCTTTGTGCATCTCAACTTCAGAACCCATATCTTTCTGGATCTAGGGTCCCATGGCTTTTAACTTTTACCTCTGTAGACTTTTTTCAGGTTTTCTTACTGTGCTTGGTCAATGACAGTCAGAACTCTGGCCGTGAATTTATGGACTATGGTCTCATATAAAATAACAAGGATAAGAAGTCAGCGGGCACTCCAGAAGTGAAGAAAAAAGATTTGTTAGGTTAACATGAAATCCAATGCCTTTCGGTCATTTGGGACCGACATTATGGCTTGGGGGGACACCTGCACAGTTAGTCTCTTAAATACCCTGTAAAGGATATCCTCCCCCCGCCGTGCAATTTGTACAAAATTGCTGCAGCTGGACCAGCAACGTCATCGCGTCGACGACATCGTTTTGTTGTCATTCCGTCATTGGTCATCGCGGGTTAACATAATTCACGTCATCACATTGGCGTCATGATGCATGCTCCATTGTGATGAATAGAAGGCAGTGAATCCAACCCCTCCTCCGTGGCAAGAGTAACCCTTAGCGATGAAACAGAAGACAACAAGGGAATAATCAGATTTGAACCCCAGATCTGTGCAGACAAATAATAACAGGAGGATAGGAAAGGGATGAAAAAAGTGAATACACTACCCTATATACAATATAATGACATAAACAGAATAAGTGGAGAAAGGGCTCAGAATAAACAGAAGGAGCGACTCAGTGAGTAAAGGCACTGATTTTGGCACTGAGTTTGAAGCAGGGGAACCTGCTTCAATTCCCAGTGTTGGCTCTTTGTGACCTTGGGCAGGTCACTTTATCTTCCTGTGTCTCAGGCACTAAAAAAAATAGATTGTAAGCTCTACGGGGCAGGGACTGTGTCTGCAAAATATCACTGTAAAGCGCTACGAAAAACTAACAGCGCTATACAAGAACAAACAATTATTATTAATTATTATCAATAAATAATTAATGTACTTACCAGATGAGGCAGAAGAAAAGGAATAATGGACTAGTTCTGTTTTCAGGTTTGAGCCACCCATGGTCAATAACCTGTACATATCATAATATTGTAATTAATACAAGTAAAAGAAAAAGTAAAAATGAATGCTTTAATAAGCCTAGACTCAATACGTCATTTAAGCCATGGTGGGCTACAATATTTAATTCTAAAATCCACTTAGCTTCTGCTCTTAATAGTAAAGTGCCTCTATCTGTGCCACCTGTGGACTTGGCAATCTGTTCAATTCCTATTAACCATAACTGTGATACCAAATGACCATGTGTCTTGCAGTGTTGTATTAATACAGTTAAATCTGGACCTTTTTTTAATTGTACTTTTATGTACATTGAAACGAGTTCTGAATTCACAAATCATTTTACCAATATAAAGAAGTCCACAAGGACATTTTATCATATAGACAACGGGGCCTATGCAGAGAGCTGCGAGAAGCCCTATCTCGCCAGTTTTTTGCCAAATATGCCTACAGCAATTTAGTAAATGGCGAAAAACTGGCGAGATGAGGAAAATCCGCCAGTTTTTGTTTCTTGAAAAAAAAACTCGCCGCGCGGGTGGCGAGAAGCAATATCTTGCCAGTTTTAAAACCTGCCGTATTCACGTAGCCCCGATCAGCAACTCGCCGCTGATCGCGGCTATAAAATGGAGAGATTTTCTCCAAATCGCTCCGTCAACAAAAGTTGGCAAAAAAGCTGGAGCTGAGCAGCGATAGGTGACATAAAAAAAAAACAGGCCCTTTTCCTGGCTCGGATTGATGCAGGGGGGCTCCAGAGCTGATACCCAGGAATATCAGCACCGAAGCCCCCCCCGGCATGCATCCGAGGCAGGAAAAATGCATGTACAGCCCACTTCATTAACCGCTAAGGCAATGAAGGGGTTAACCCACCGTGCCAGCTTTATTGTGGGTAGCGGGGGTGGGTGAAGGGGGTATTTGGCCCTTGTTGTTTGTTTAGGGCTTGCGGGGGGGTTGCGGGTGCACTTAACACCTTCACGACCGTAGCAGTTATTACCGCTACAGTCATGAAGGGGTTAAGGCCTCCCGCTACCCACCCGCAAGCCCTAAACAACCACTGTTGGGGCTAATACCCCCTTCAACCACACCCAATACCCACAATTAAAAATACTCACACACAGCAGCCCCACATGAAATAAATACCCGCAGGCCTGCAGTACCAATTATGTGCCCCCCCCAAATTAATGTCAAAACACATAAATACTTATAAGTAAACCCCCTCCCCCCTTAACACATACAGTATAGTAATGGCCACAATTACTATTATCCACAAATGGATAATAGTGAATGTGCCCATTTTAAATACATAAACACCAATCAATACATTAAATACATATAGAACTCACCCATGTCTGGCTGCCACAATGAAGGCTATCCTCCTCTTCATCCTGCCCATGTCCTCTCTGCTGCTGCAAAACAGACACAAGAATAAAAACATCCAAAGTAATGTCCCCTAACCCCTTAATCACCATAGCGGTTATTAACCGCTACTGTCATTAAGGGGTTAACCCACCCTCACCCACCACTCGGGATACCTACATACCCTCCCACACTAACCCCCCACCCCGTGAGGCCTAACCACCCTCATCCACTACCCACAAGGGAGGCCTACCCACATACCCTTGGGGAAAATACCCCCCCCCCCCCAGTACCCACAATAAAA
Source organism: Ascaphus truei (assembly GCF_040206685.1). Lineage (NCBI taxonomy): Eukaryota > Metazoa > Chordata > Amphibia > Anura > Ascaphidae > Ascaphus > Ascaphus truei. The sequence goes on along the minus strand of NC_134487.1, from coordinate 47,617,315 downwards.
ACAATACACAGCCCCACAATAAACATAATTCTATTTATTAAATACATTACCCACCCCCTGTGCCCCCAATAAACATTGCAATAAACAACATACACACCCTGTGTATTTAAAATACATAAACAACAATAAATACATTAAATACATATAGCACTTACCCATTTCCGGTTGCCACTATGAAGGCCATCCTCATCTTCATCCTGCCCATGTCCCCTCCACTGCTGCAAAACAGACACAAGAATGAAAACATCCAAAGTAATGTCCCTAACCCCTTAAACACCATAGCGGTTATTAACCGCTACAGTCATTAATGGGTTACCCCACCCTCACCCACCACTCGGGACGCCTACATACCCTCCCACACTAACCCCCCACCCCGTGAGGCCTAACCAACCTCATCCACTACCCACAAGGGAGGCCTACCCACATATCCTTGGGGAAAATACCCCCCCCCCCAGTACCTACAATAAAAACAATACACAGCACCACAATAAACATCATTCTATTTATTAAATACATTACCAACCCCCTGTGCCCCCCCCATAAATACATGATTTATCCTTTTACAAACAGGGTTCATAACACAGCCCCACGCGAGTCCCCGGTGGGCTGGCGGGGCACCTGACAGACCTACAGGGTACCAGCAGGTCATTTCAAACAGGTTCTTGAGGCCTGTTGGTGGGTCCTGCAAAGCGCCATGGCCCCCATGTGGTCTCCTTGGGCCACCGTGGGCCACAATTGGGTCCCCACGGTAGGCCCGTGGATGTCTGGGAGCCCCGGGTCAGACCCACAGGTGTCTGTGGGGCCCTGGGTGGTTCCCACGGGGGTCTTGGGAACTCACGAGTGCTCACTACGGGTCCGCGGTGCCCCCACGGATGTGGGACCACCGCTTCATCCCCCCAGACTACGGGTCCACGGTGCCCCCACAGATGTGAGGCCACTGCTTCATCCCCGCATGTGTCACCCGTGGAACCGCCAGCCTGATACCCGTGAGATACCCGAGGAGACCGCAGGTGGTCTCCAGAGGTATCACGCAGAACCACGGAACAAACCCTGAATGTAAAAAAAATAAACCTGGCCTATACATTCAATACATACACCCCCCCCCATCCAACACCTACAACATCCTGGTCTTTCGTTGCCCACAAAATACATAGCCAATACAAAGCCAATACATTCCAATTACATTCAGATATCAATTAACCCCTTAAACACCTTATCAGATAATAACCGCAAAGGTAATTGAGGGGTTAAGCCACAGTGGCCCGATACCCACCCTTCACCCATGAATGTGTACAGTGGCTTCATCATGCAACTATATATATATATATATATATAGAGAGAGAGAGAGAGAGAGAGAGAGGGAGAGAGAGAGAGAGAGAGAGAGAGAGAGAGAGAATGGCTTTGCTTCAATTGCCTTTAAGATGACATCATGAAAAGAAACATGGCTGGCCTCACATGGTACGGTAGCGAATCAGAGCGTGGGAAGTCTATCCCTACTCTGATTGGCTCTAGTACTATGTGACAGGCTATCAATGACGTCACATCCGTTCTCCCCCAAGCTTCTGTGACATGGTATACTAGAGCCAATCAGAGTTGGGATGGAGTTCCCATGCTCTGATTGGCTACCGTACCATGTGAGGATGGCCATGTTTATTTTAATGATGTCATCTTAAAGGCAATTGAAGCAAAGCCATTCTGATTGGCTGTGCTTTCATTGCCTTTAAGTGACGTCATAATTTTTATTTTTGCTCGGCCAAAACACATGGTTTTCATGGCCCAATCAGGGCCGTGGGAACCATGATGAAAATGTGACGTCATAGGCCTTTAAAAGCCTATGTCGTCTCATTTTGAAGCAAGACGCCGAGGAGGAAGGACTTCCTACAGAAGAAGAAGGCCAGGGCGTGGCCGAAGACGGGAAGAAGACCCCGGAAGAAGATAGAAGAAAGAAGAATACAGATGAAGATGGATTACAAATAGAAGACCCGTGGATTGATTTGGATTTTTAGTGTAATGTTTATTTTTTTATGGTTTATTATTTTATGGGTTCCTGTGCCTGGTGGATTGGTTCGTGAGTAAGCTGTTCAACGGGAGTTGGTGGCGTCAAGTAATGGTAAGTGAACTAAAGAAATGTATTTTATTTAACTTGATTTTTATTTTATGTGTATTTATTTATTTTTGGTATCTCATTTCTTGCCACTGTATGTATGCATGTATGTCTAGAGAGATATATACATACAGGGTAAAAAATGATGTTGTTTTAAAAGCTTGATTTGCTGTATTTTAAATTAATTTGGCTATGCTGCTATGCTTAAATGTGTGTATAATGTATTTTAAAATTAGATAGATGTAATTGTTGCTATTGTATTGAGGAACATTACGTCAGGGTGAGGCTTGCTTTTCTATATTATATTCTTGTTGGTACTTATATTTTTTCACAGGATAAATTGTTATGTTAAACGCTTGAATTAGTTAATTGTTTAATTGTTAGGGATGTTTTTATTTTACACAATAGTTTTTATTGTGGGTACTGGGGTGGGGGTATTTTCCCCAAGGATATGTGGGTAGGCCTCCTTTGTGGGTAGTGGATGAGGGTGGTTAGGCCTCATGGGGTGGGGGGTTAGTGTGGGAGGGTATCTAGGTGTCCCGAGTGGTGGGTGAGGGTGGGTTAACCCCTTAATGACTGTAGCGGTTAATAACCGCTATGGTGTTTAAGGGGTTAGGGGACATTACTTTGGATGTTTTCATTCTTGTGTCTGTTTTGCAGCAGCGGAGGGGACATGGGCAGGATGAAGATGAGGATCAATATATATATATAGGACCTAATATATCAAAAAGAAAAAGAAAGCCAATTTTAGCACTCTGATTCCCTATACTGAGTAATTGATTGTACAATATAAAATAAATCTTTATTGATCATAGATATTAAAATAATGAGGGTTAAAATCGTGGACAGTAGACACACAGATGAATCCTATGTCGAGTACATAGAGTTCCCTGGATCCAAATAAGAGGAGACCATTGAGTGGTATTAAATCAATGGTCCCTAGGGATCTGATATGCAGATTGCCCTTGAAAATGGTGTTCCCAGAAACAGTAGGGGTGTAACAATCTGAGATAATAATACAACCCAATACAGGTGATACTGGTATGTATCTGCATGGAGAAGCACTCTAATGTAGGTTAATTTATGGCTACTTGACAGATGCCCTTGAGTGAGTATTGGGATATTACCTAATATAGGTGCACCTAGAAATAGCCATCCCAGAAAGATGCCAATGGATGCTCAGAGGTATAAGGCCATGCTGGTAAAGAGTTTGAATCACTTCCTATATGATATACCAGGAATCAACTAGTGTGGTATATAAATGCCTCCCAAGCAAGTAGGCAAAGGGCAGTTAAAATGTGGAATTCATTATCCATGGAGACTGTGATGGCAGATACAATATATTTGTTCAATAAAAGGTTGGCCATATTTTTAGAAAAGAAAGGTATACAGGGATATACCAAATAAGTAAACATGGGAAGGATGTTGAGCCAGGGAGTAATCTGATTGCCAATTCTTGGAGTCAGGAAGGAATTTATTTTTCCCCTTATAAGATATCATTGAATGATATTTCACTGGGGTTTTATGTTTGCCTTCCTCTGTATCAATATACTGTAAGTATAGATATAGGATAAAGTATCTGTCATCTAAAATTAGCATAGGTTGAACTTGATGGACGCATGTCTTGTTTCAACCTCATCTACTATGTAACTATGTAACTATGTAACTATGTAACTATGATGGATAATCAACATTCTCTTCAACCTCCCCCTGAAAGAAATCATCTAATTCCCCATTAAATTACTCTGACCTCCTTGTCCTTTACTATCGAGACTTTCACTAGAGAGAATATGGAATTAGTTGATGATCATGCCAAATAAGTGTAGTAGCTGTGGACAGTGGTTGCTATTTGGTGCACTTTGTAAAAGCATATATCCATAGTTTTTACTAAAGCATGGCTAAATCCTCAAACTCTTGATATATCTATTTCTATTGAAGGTTACTGTAAGTTTAGGAAGGATACAGATATAGCATCTTGTATGTATCGCGGACACAGAGTATGTGCTGGTGCACAGTCTACAAAGCCTTGACTATCCTCCTTGGCTCCTCCTCATCGGATTATGGATTACTGTTTTTGGTTCGAATTATTAATCTGTTGCGTGGATTGTCAGAGATAGAGAAAAGAAAATCGGAAAAGACGGATTGCCCTTTGAGAAACTGATTGGTGGAAATCTGCGGACCAAAGGAACCGGCTCATCTGAGATAAATCCAAATGTGTAAAAAATGACGCCCATCTCTAGGAAGGGATCTCATTTGTTGAGAGCGGGGCTTAAGATCTTTGTGTATAAATGAATGTGTTTTATGTTCCTCTTGTATAACCTTGACAAATGTCCATTATTGGACTGATAGATAATAAAGATTGAGAAATTAAACCAACCTACTGCTGCGGCACAGTTTATTCGAGCATTTGCCCGTTCTGTGCCGCAGCAGTAGCCTGGCGCGCGCCCGAGTGTGACGGGCGCGCGCCGAAGCAGCGGAAGAGCGCCCTCCGATCGGGGCGCTCTCCCTCCCGCTGCCGGGTCCGCCGGGTCCCCCGGAACCCCCTGCCGCCGTCCCGCAGATCGCGGGACACCAGGGCTCCCTCAGGGAGCCCTGGACGCGCGTGCAGGGGGCGCAGGCTCCCGAAGACGCGTGACCGCGCGTCTATGACGCGCGGCACGCCGAGGGGCGGCCACTAGCAAGCCGGGAAATCTCCCGGCTTGCGGATCTGGCCGCACTGCGATAAAGTGTGTCGCCAGTGTATAATATTTGACAGTATCTCTGGCATTACTCTCTGTTTATTCTTGATATTTGATAATGCTGAAATTGTACATTTAGGGCCATCAATTATTTTCCTCAGATCAGACATTCTAATTGTAGATTGTTTGAAGTCAATTTACAAAAAGGAATTTATTGTATGCAATGTATATTTCTAACATTTTACTTTTATGCACCACCAGTAAAAATTAAAAAAAAGCTACAATATTTTTAAAAAGCAGAATCATTTTTTCTTTCTTTCATATCTTGCAAGTTTTTATTATTGTTTGTTAAGGACCACTGAAGATTAAATTTATACATTTATGTGTAACATATTTATAGCACGTCAGTGAACAAGCATCAGGAAACTTATCAATTTTATAGAAGCATTAAATGAGGTTGTTAGAAGAAAATTTATTGTTTAATCCATGGAAGCTCCTTGGGCTTCTAAAGGTTAGACCACCAAGTAATAAAAGAAGAGCATCGCAATCATAATCTCAATAAGCAGTATAACATTGTAGTAAAATACGAGTGGACAGAAATGTCAGAAATATTATAAAGATATTCTTTCATAATTTATAGCTCTATGGGCTTCCTCTATGAATTTAAAATGAGATTTCTGAATTTAATACAGCTAACAATATACACTGTAATACAAAATGCAAAATTAAAGTAGAGTTGTCAGTACACTGCATCAGTCTGCATTATCTTACTATATCTACGGTATGTTTTCAAATGGATCACGCATTTACCAAACAAACAATAGAAATTCTACACAGTATGTTGAAAGATTCATACATATACGTGTGTATTTGACAAAGTTCTAGAAATACAGTAAATGCACTAAGGACTCTGCCAAATGCAATTATAGACATAATTTTAGAATTCTAATTGCACTTGTTACATTATGGATCCATTGAAGAAAATCGATTGTAGAGGTAAATGAGAACATAAAGAGATACGGGTTTATTATCTCACTCGACACAATTACCATTCTAACCGAAAAATATGAAAAACGTCAGTGCATAACTGTAGCTGAAGACATTGTTACATATTTCAAGTCAAAGTACCATAAAGCATTTTATGGATTAGTACCTCTTACAAAATATGGACCATTCTGTAAAATGCAAATGACTACACCGGAACTAATTTTACTTTCTGCATGGTGCAGTACTTGTGGCCACCAAAAAGGAACATTTCAGCACCCAGTTTTTCAAAGAAATATTCTCCGGTTGGTTATAAATTATTTAAGCTTTACTATAACGTTTATTTTTAATTTTGCCAACAATAATCACTACAACCATGATAAAAAAAAAAAAAATATGATCTTTCAAAACTTAGGTAATTATTTTACTGGGTTAAAATTTCATTTCAGTAGAGCGAGGTCTCCTTAGGAGATTCTGTGCTTCCTGGTTCATACTCAGTATTACTCATTTTTAGACATGTTTGACTTATTTTACCTAAAGAAGCCGATGAGACAACGGGGCTCATGCAGTAAAGTCCAATAGAAATTATCGGCAGGGTTTTGAATTCGCCATTTTTTTGCTGTGTTGCTCTCATGGTATGCATAAAGGCCCTAATACCAGTGAGAGTAACATTTACAAACATGGCAAGTTGCCGATGGCAATAGGACCTGCCCACCGAAAAGGGCTCACCCGGCAAGATGTATCTGCTGCAGAGAGATACGCCTCTCTCTGCGAAAATCTCGTCGGAAAAAAAATATTTTAACATTACCTTTGGATGACGTCACATACTTGACCTAAAATGACTCCGTTACATGGTGTACAAAAACGAATCAGATTGGGGAATTAGTTCCAACGATTTGATTGGCTGAAATACCATGTGACGCCGGCCACCTTGGACTTAGTTACGTCATGTTAAAGGGAAATGAAGCATAGCCATTCTGATTGGCTGGCTTCATTCCCTTTAAATAACGTCATAAAAAAAAAATCAGATGGCTGTTGAACCACTTCCCGCCCAAATGTGCTGTCACAAGCCATATTTAAGGCCGTGACGCCTCATTTCAGCCCAAGAAGCTGACAAGACAAAATTGTGTTGTGGATCTACCATTTGGTTTTTGGATTGACATATGAAGAAAGAAGATATACTGTAGAAAATGAAAAAATAATTACAGAAGAAGATAGACGAAGCGGATTAAAAAGAAAAGAAAGAAGAATTGGGATATTTGATCCGGATCTTCAAGGCGGATGGCATCGGATGCAGTTTCAGGCCTTCGCGGTACGTGAGCTTCCTGATTCCCCGGGAGTCAGAGGGCCAACGCTTCTAAAGGTAAGTAAAATATTGAATATATGTAAATGTATTTTTTACAGGCTTTTCGATTAATTTTTTTTTTGGTAATTTTTTCATTGCACATTAACTGATAATGTTTTAATCTGTACCACTTTAGGGGTACAGATCAATACATTATTAGGTCAATCATTTGTTTTTAATTGCGTGCTGTATTGAGTGTGATTTTTTCTATGTGTGTTTATTATGTGGATGTAATTGTTTGTCATTTTGCTGCATTAATTTTATTTTTTTTGGCGATTTATTTTATTTTTTAATTAATGATGTCTTGTTTTGGGTAATGCTTTTAATGTTGTGGTGCCGAGTTGTTTTATTAATTAATTGCTTTGTTGGTTAATGGTTGAATTAATTCCTTGTTGTGTTGGTTAGTGTTAATGTTTAAATATATTGAATTGGGGTGTTTTATGTGCTTTGGAATGTTTTATTATTGTGTATTTTGTGCCTTAATGTATTTTGATTAGGTGCCCATTGAGTGTAATAGTGGCTTATAAGGCCTATATTATATGGTATGATGTACCCCTATGACACTCAATGGGTAGAGGGTTGGTATTGTGGGTCTGGGGTGGGTGGTTAGGCCTCCCGGGTGAGTAGCGGGGCAGGGCGGGTTAACCCCTTAATTACTATAGCAGTTAGTACCCGCTAAGGTGATTAAGGGGTTAGGGGATTAGAATGTATTCTGTTATATATTTTTTCTGGCAACGGAGGACATGGACCTGCATTAAGCTGACGAGCACACACTTCACATTGCTAGGGGTAAGTAGAACACTTTTATTTACTTTATGTATGCTTCCTAATGTTGTGAGTAATAATGGGCAAATAATCTATTATCCATATCTGGATAATAGTTATTTTGCCCATTACTGTACTGTATGTGTTGGGGGGTGGGGGTTTGGAGGTGTATTGATTGAAATGTAAGCCATGTTTTATTTTTTTAAATACAGGATTGGTACCGTAGGCCTGCGGGGACCCACGGGGACCACCCGAGGACCCCCAGATGCCCACAGGTACAACCCGAGGACGCCTGGATGCCCACTGGGACCACCTGAGGACTCACAGGGGGACACCTGTGGGGCCCCCAAGACACCCGTGGAAACCACCTGAGGGCCCCCAGATTCCAGTGGGAACCACCCAAGGGCCCCCAAACACCCATGGGGATGACCCGGGGACCACCAGATGCCCACAGGGACAACCCTTGGACCCCATTGGGGCCCATGGGGACCCGTGGGGACCACCGGGAGGCCTGCGGAGCCTAGCGGGGACCACCCGAAGGCCCCCAGATACCCGTGGGTACCCCCTGGGATGAACTACGGGACCTGCGGACATCCGTCGGGACCACTGGAGCTGAGGTATTAATTGTGTGCAAAAAAATTATCATGGTTTTACAGTATGTGGGGGCACGGGGTTGGGTTGTGTATTTGTGTTTATTATATATTGAAATGATTTATGGGGCCTAGGAGGTGGGTAGTGGGGTTGTTGTGTGTGTATTTTTTTGTATTGTGGGTAGCAGGGGTGGGTAAAGGGGGAAGTAGCCCCAAGGGCCAAATATCACCTTCACCCACCCCCGCTACCCACAATAAGCCTGGCACAGGTGGTTAACCCCTTCATTGCCTTAGTGGTTAGTCATTAAGGTATTGAAGTTGCCTGTAAATGCATTTTTCATGCATCTAATTCATGCCGGGGGTCTCCGGTGCTGATATTAATGGATATCAGCTCCGGAGACCCCCAGCATCAATCCGATGCAGGAAACATGCATTTTATTTTCTAAGTTTCGTCTCGCCGCTCATCACAGCTTCTCCCCACCTTCTTGCCAACTTTTTGTGGCGGAACGATTGGAGAAGAAATCGCAATTCGAAATTGGCAAGCAGCTGCAATAAGCTGACCGGGGCTTATACAATTGAGCATGTTTGAAAAACTTATGATCAGTGCCGAAAAGTGGCTTATAGCCGAGCGGTTGGCGTTTTTTCTTCTTGATAAAAAAACGTCGATTTTTGCTCTTATAGCCAGCTTCCCAGGGCTTACTGAATCGCAGTAGGCTGTTTTGGCGAGAGAAAATATCCAAAAGGAAAGTAGCTGGAGCACAGCTGATTCAAAGGAACTGGCAGGCAGGCAGGATACAAAAAAAAGTTTATTACTAAAAAAAGTACATAATGTTGGTCCTGGCAGGTACTCTAATGCGTTTCGTGCGCAGGGCGCTTTGTCAAAGAGTAATCTGCCAGGAAAGAGACAAACATAGCTATAGGTGAATTACAGCTGTTAAAAATCAATAGAGATTGAATGCAGAGGCATGTCATTGGTTGAGTTCCAATTGCAACAGACTATTCACGTGTCAAATAAGCCTCAGACTTCTGGTTAACCCAATATGACTCTTTTAGCACTAAAAGATTGCCGAGAGTACTCACGATTGTCCAAATGAGTGCTGAGGGGGAGGGAAGAGGAGAAGGAAGCTTTGAAACTCACAGCTCGAGTTGATTGATGCAGCTGGGGAAAGGAATCGCCGGTTGAAGATAAATCCATTCCATAGACTGACTAATCCCCGTCAGCTTCTCCAGTCAGAGCTCCCACTGCGTCTCTCAAGCACTATACAGTATGTGCGACGCCAGGAGCACCGGAGCAGCTGATCAGTGCGCTGCTTCCACGTAATGAAATGTAAGAACCACGCCTTCCGTGTGGTCTAGCACAATAATGAAGGAGGGAGAGAGGGAGGGAGGGGAAGGGAGGGGAAGGGAGGGGGAGGGAGGGGAATGGAGGGGGAGGGAGGGGAAGGGAGGGGGAGGGAGGGAGGGGAAGGGAGGGGAGGGAAAGGGAGGGGGGAGAAGGGGATAGGAAGGAAGGAGAGAGGGAGTACAAAGATAGTGGGTGGGAATAGCTGTTAGCCTTAAAAAATGTTTTAGTTCCCACTCCACATTCATCCCTCTAGGAAGTGGTATCCCTTTAATGTGTTCTTGGGTAGAGGAGCTGAACATGCTAGGGGAAATTAAAGAGCCCAATGTTCTAGCTCACTTAAAGACCATTCTTGGTCTGTCTGTTAGAACTGTTTTTAGTTGGGGATCTAATTGTAATAAACCTCAATGTTTCTGAATAATTTGACGAATTTGATTAGCTTGTCCATTATATTGAGTGATGAACAATGGTTCATTATTATTCTTCACCCCTCTGTTAGTTGCAAAAGATCTAACTTTTTTTGAAGATTGTATGTTAATCAAATCTTTCCTTGCTTTAATGGCTGCCTCCTCAAAGGCTTTCTCAACAATTTGCTTGTTGTAACCACGCTGATCAAATCTCTCACCAAGATCTCTAGCTTGTACTTTAAATGACTCATCACTAGAGCCAAGTCTCTTGTAACGGATAAATTGCCCTTTTGGGATTCCATTTATGAGAGATCTGCTGTGGCTACTTTGAGAGTGTAAAATTTTTTTCTAGAATGAGCTTTCCTAAAAACATTAGTTTGAATTTGACAATCTAGATCGACATGGAACGTCACATCTAAAAAATTAATATGGTGTATGTCAGTATCCATGGTGAATTTTAAATTAACATCATTGACATTACGTGAATCAAAAAAAGTGTTTAAAGATTGATAATCACCATCCCAAATAAAAACAAGTCGTCAATATAGCGTTTGTACAAAACAATATGGTGACGAAAAGAATTAGTGCTACCATAAATGTGAGTGAGTTCCCATAAACCCGTAAAAAGATTTGCAAAAGAAGGAGCAAAATAAGTCCCCATAGCTGTGCCTTTAACCTGCAAATAAAACTGTGAATCAAATGAAAAATAGTTTTGAGTAAGCAAGAATGAAATACATTCTTGAATTAAAGTGCATTGTGCCTGTGATAATGTCGAAGTATCCAAAAAATGTGAAGTAGCAATTAAACTGTGTTCATGTGCTATAATGGTATATAAACATGTGACGTCCATGGTGACCCAACGATAGCTTGACCTCCAATTCAAATCTTCCAGAGATATTATAAGGTCTGCAGTATCACGAATATAGGAAGGAAGAGAATGAACTAGAGGTTGCAAAAACCCATCTACGTACCTGGAAACACCATCTCCCAAAGATGCACTACTGGACACAATGGGCCTCCCCGAAGGATGGTCAAGTCCCTTATGAATCTTCGGGAGATGGTGAAACACAGGCACGACAGGGTGTAAGCAATTGAGAAAATTGTGTTCTTTTGTTGAAAGAACATATAGAATATTACCAAATTCTAACAATTCAACTAACTCACGTTTAAATTTTTCAGTTGGATCTGTTTTGAGCTTAACATAAAAGGTGGAGTCATTCAGATCCAACTGAAAAATTTAAACGTGAGTTAGTTGAATTGTTAGAATTTGGTAATATTCAACAAAAGAACACAATTTTCTCAGAGGGTGAAGAATAATAATGAACCATTGTTCATCACTCAATATAATGGACAAGCTAATCAAATTCGTCAAATTATTCAGAAACATTGGGGTTTATTACAATTACAGTAGATCCCCAACTAAAAACAGTTCTAACAGACAGACCAAGAATGGTCTTCAAGCGAGCTAGAACATTGGGCACTTTAATTTCCCCTAGCATGTTCAGCTCCTCTACCCAAGAACACATTAAAGGGATACCACTTGGGTTCCACAAATGTGGTCATTGTTCATTTTGCCAATATGTAAAACCTATTCGTAGAATTAATATTGCATCTTTAGGCTATAAGTATAAATTTACTACGTTTATGAACTGTCATACTAGCCATATTATTTATGTTCTGGTATGTGGATGCAATATGAAATACGTTGGGCGTACAATTAGGTCCCTTAAAAATAGAATAGCTGAACATGTTCGATTAATCAAACGAAGTGACTCTGAACATCCGGTACCCAGACACTTCTCCTCTTGTCCCAAGGGAGGAATTAAGAATTTTAGATTCTTTGGGTTAGAACACATTCCTATGCCTAAGAGACGAGGACATAGAAAAAATATTCTTAATCAACGAGAAATGTTTTGGGTATTTCATTTAGATACCCTGCATCCTAGAGGGATGAATGTGGAGTGGGAACTAAAACATTTTTTAGGCTAACAGCTATTCCCACCCACTATCTTTGTCCTCCCTCTCTCCTTCCTTCCCATCCCCTTCTCCCCCCCCCCCTCCGTTCCCCTCCCCTCCCTCCACCTCCCTTCCACTCCCTCCCTCTCTCCCTCCCTCCTTCATTATTGTGCTAGACCACACGGAAGGCGTGGATCTTACATTTCATTACATGGAAGCAGTGCACTGATCAGCTGCTCCGGTGCTCCTGGCGTCACACATATGGTGCTTGAGAGACACAGTGGGAGCTCTGACTGGAGAGGCTGACGGGGATTAGTCAGTCTATGGAAGGGATTTATCTTCAACCGGCGATTCCCTTCCCCAGCTGCATCAATCAACTCGAGCTGTGAGTTTCAAAGCTTCCTTCTCCTCTTCCCTCCCCCTCAGCACTCATTTGGACAATCGTGAGTACTCTCGGCAATCGTTTAGTGCTATACATGTTATCCATTTGTCTTGATATAACTATAATCAGGGGCTGGGAGAGTGAGTTATTTATATACTACTTATATGGATTCTACTATATGGTGATTTGTTTCACTGATCTTTAATTTCAAAGAGACACTGAATCATTTATCTTCATTGAGCACCGATAGACTTTCTCAGTGCTGACATCAGCCCTGAGTTAAAATTTTTGCTGTTTTGGCAAGAAGCTGGCGATAAGGGGCTTATCGCTGCTTACAACATGAGGCCCAATATCGGTTGGGATTTAACATGTGTTTTTTTAGATTGACAGATGAAGACAGAAGATTACAGAAAATAAATAAATAATAACAGATGAAGAAAGAAAACGGTGTTTGAAAATAAAAGAAAGAAGAATTTTGTTACCTGTTCCGGATCTTCAAAATGGATGGTGTCAGATTGACTTTGATGACATTGTGGTACAAGAGATTGCAGATTCGCCGGGATTCGAAGGGCCAACACTTCTAAAGGTAAGAAAACTACTGAATGTAGCACCCATTATGCTAAACTCGCACTGGTTATCGTGCACGACTTTTGACATGTCAGCAGAAATTGCATATGGAGCCACCTACAGTATTAACAAATTAAATGATTTGGGGACTTTTGTTGCAAACACGTTAAGGATAACAGATGCTACATTCAGTATTAGCCTTCACAATGCAATATGTCTTTATAATGTATTCAATGCTCTCTTTTTCTTTCTGTACTCTTTTATATTATAAATATTTTTTTTTTAGATAACTGTTAAGCGATTACTATACCAAGACAAATTTCCCTAGCCAATTCCAATCTGGCTTTCATCCCAAACACTCCACCGTAACTACCCTGCTAAAAGTTTGCAATGAAATCCAGTGTGGAATGGAACGGGGACAACTCACTGGTGCAGTATTCCTAGATTTTGCAAAGGCTTTTGATACTGTTGATCATGCTATCCTGCTTAACAAACTCCAGAGCTCTGGAATAGGGAAGCATGCTTTAAACTGGTTTCAGTCCTACCTATCAGGAAGATCCCAACATGTGTCCATCTCAGGCTCTAACTCCAACCCCCTGGATATCACCTGTGGTGTCCCACAAGGCTCTGTTCTGGGGCCTCTACTCTTCTCAGTGTTCATCAATGATCTTCCCACAGCTCGTCAGGAAGCCTCAATACACAAGTACAGCTGTGGCTAAGCATATTCTAAAGCTTACCCGCAATTGTTCGGGGCTTTTTTTTCAGCTGCCGAACTTGGCCGCGCACCTGCCGCATCTTGCGGCCGCGCGCCGGCCGTTTCTCCATTCAGCGATAATGGCACTGAACAATGGAAGCGCCTGCGGCGCCGAAAATAAAAAAAAAGCCTGCGTCTGCCGCGGTTTAAAAATACCCGCGGAGAAAGCCGCATTAGGTTAAAGGCGGCCGCAACTATATGCAGATGACACAATCATATATGCACACAGCCAAAGCCTCTCTGACCTTCAACACAAACTTCAGTCTGACTTTTTGAGACTCGAAAACTGGATTTCCCAAAACAAACTGTTTTTAAACACTGACAAGACTGTAACAATGGTATTTGGGACCAAGACTAAATTTTTAAAGCTTCCAGCGACTGAGCTCCAGATTAGAACCAACGCTAACATCACCCTAACCCCTGTCACTAGTTTTAAATACCTGGGCATATGGTTTGACTCCAACTTAACATTCGGGATGCACATTGATACCCTGACAACCAAGACCTATGCCAAACTAGGGGTACTTTACAGGAACAAATCCTCCCTAAGTCTCCTGGTCAGAAAGCGTATCGCACAGCAGATGCTAATGCCAATTATTGACTATGGAGACATAGTATATGGCTCTGCACCTCAAACCCACTTTAGCAAACTTGACACCCTCTATAATTCAATTTGTCATTTTGTTCTCCAATGCAACTATAACACACATCACTGCAAAATGCTCAAAGAACTAGATTGGTCATCACTCAAGTCTAGGCACAAAGTTCACCTTTCCTGTCTTGCCTTCAAATTCTTTATGGGCAAGCTACCCAGCTACATGAACAAGCTCCTCACCCCTACCACATGCAGCACCTATCATCTGAGATCAGACTCCAAAAGACTGTTCATGGTTCCAAGGCTCAACAAAGTATCCGGACGTTCCTCCTTCTCTTACCGTGCACCCCAAAACTGGAACAACCTAACAGAGATTCTCACATCTACCACCAGTTTAAGTTCTTTCAAATCTAAGGCTGTCACACTTTTTAACATGGTCTTTAACTGTTTCATACGCCCATAATATATATTATCTTTAACTGTGCATGCAATGTCTTGTATATAATGTATATCCTGTTCATTTATGTAACTGTATTTGTAACCATGTATTATTTGTCTTAACTCTGTGCCCAGGACATACTTGGAAATGAGAGGTAACTCTCAATGTATTACTTACTGGTAAAATATTTTATAAATAAATAAATAAAAATAAATAAATAAAATTTCCCTTTTGAATTCAGATGTTATAGTACTGCAGATTATACAGTATGTCCAAATTCTAGCGAATAGATTAAACCCACATCTACAGTACAGGTAATAATGTATCCAGATCTGGTTGGTTATATTGCAGGCAGACAATCTTTAAACAATATACGGAGAGGAGTTTATATTATTCTTAAGACACATGCTATTAATATTACTATGATGATATTGTTATGGGATTCAGAGATAGCTTTTCATAGAGTCAACAGGGATAATATGTTCAATGTTCTAAAGAGATTTGGATTAGCTAAGCATTTTCTCTAAACAATCAATACTCTATACTAATCTCCATCAGGGTCCATAGAGGCATTTGCTGTCCCATCTTCTTTACATAATATAATTAAATATAAATGATTTTTATTTGCAGAAAATATTCTCCTTACAATTTCCAAACAATTACTTTTCTTACTAAATCTAATGAAGACCCTTGACAACTGTTGTTCCTTTTTGGGATTTAAGAATATTCATTTGAAATCTGAAGCCCTACATGTTAACTTTCCTCAGCATACGGTATTGTGAAATAAACACAAGCACATTTTAAATGGAAACAAACGTCTATAAAATACTTATCTAGGTCTCTCTCAAGCACTATATCTTTCTCTATGAAGAAAACAATCCTGCATTATTTGATGTTTCATTTACAAATTTGATATATCGCTGGTGAAACAGCGTGATACCCTTGCATTCTTATTGGGTACTGTTGATTCAAAACAATGGCTGCTTCTCCCACTGGTGCATTTTGCATGTCCCCCTGAATGTGCCATGGTTGCAACAACATCTCTAAGCTTTGTATGCTATTGGCTCCACTTCACCAATGGCAGCACCTACTGTACAGTATTCACAGCAAACACCACTTGCTTCTCCCATGCATATTTTTTTTCTCCTGTACTCCTATTAATGATTGCAACTCTGTTATTTAACTTTTATATATTTTATATATATTTTTCCTTCAATAAGGAATACGAGAAAAAAATATTTCTCAGTTAACCTTGAATTAAATTTTAAAGCAAAGTTATTCAGTTGTGTGCCAGGCTTCTGTCTCATGTTTATAGATACATATACATATTACAACAATTTCACAAAAAGAGTTTAAAGAAATTGTCCTTCGGTACAGCATTATAAAAAATATTTTATACCTCAGGGTGAAGTATGAATACCTAACTAGATTTATTTCCATATAGAAATAGTTCCATGATGACATGAGAGAGGGGGTACAAAATATGATTTACAAGTACACTACATTAATAAAGGTTGTATTGATTTGACAGCTGTAAATGAACTCTGCATTATTGATTTTGATGAAGCTATGAATCTCAGAACAAACTTACTACAGTATAAATTAAAGTCTTTTAATATCAACAAATTAGTGATACAAATCAAAAATATATATTTTACATAGTCACATAGTAGATGAGGCTGAAAAAAACATATGCCCATCGATTTCCACCTACAGTATGCTAAATTTAGATGACAGATACTCATACTATATTTACAGAATCCAGAGGAACTATGAAGGTGGTATTTGGTCCATGGTGGGTGTTTAGGCCTCTCGGGTTGTAGAAGGAGTGGTTAACCCCTTCATATGCAAATCACGATTCCTATCACTCCACCCCTTGGGGGGCGGGAAAAAAATGTGAATGTTTAACCCGCGATGTGCATATCGGAGCTTTGTGATTTTTGGGGGGAATTCTAGCTTGCTAGGTGCTGGTAGCCACTGAGTATCTGGTACCTCAATGCTGCAAGGATGCTATTTGCAGAATAGCGGATTGAAAGTGCCGACTCGTTTATTCAACCGAGCCTCTTTTGGGTGTCTCCATCACAATTCTCAGAGATACAGTACACCAACAAGTCAAAACCATGATAGTCTCTGGACCTGAGATTGGACTGCCTTTACATACTTTCTCCGGCTCCATCTAAAAGTATTTGAGACGGTATACCAGTCCGAGTGAGGATATATCGCGCAGAAAGGAAGGAGCAGATAAGATAATAGTACAGGCTGAAAAAAACTGAAATGCATGCTTGCTAATGCAAGAAGCCTGAAAGATGGGGGAGCTTGAATTAATAGCTGCAAGGGAGCAGGATGATATAATAGGCATTACAGAAACATGGTGGGAGGAAACTCATGACAGGGCAGTTAATTTAGAGGGTTATTAACTTTTTTGGAAGAATCGAGCAAATAGAAGAGGAGTTGGAGTATGTTTATTTGTTAAACCGGATCTAAAACCTATTATAAGGGAAGATGTTTATGAAGGGAATTATGAAAATGTAAAGACCTTGTGGATAGAAATTAGCAGTGGAGGTAAAAGTATAAAGAAAATCTTTGTAGGGATATGCTATAAACCACCAAATATCGGTGAGATTGAGGAAGCTAAAATACTTTTGCAAATGGAGAAGGCATCAAAACTAAGTCATGTTTGCATAATGGGTGATTTTAATTATCCATACATAGACTGGGGAAATGAGATTAGTATTACAACAAAAGGAAGGTTTTTGGGGGTGCTTAAAGACAATTAATTATATTACCCAAATTATTGAGGAACCAACCAGGAGAGGGGCTGTACTGGATTTGGTAATATCAAACAATGTAGAAGTAATAACAAATATTCAAGTCCTGGAACATTTGGGTAACAGTGATCATAACATTGTCTCATTTGAAATAAATGATCAAAAAACAGATTACTTGGGTTCAACAAAGACATTAAACTTTAGAAAAGCAGATTTAAAAAAATGAGGGCTAATATACAATTAATACATTGGGATGATGTTTTTGCAGGGAAAAATGTAGAAGATAAATGGGCAGTCTTTAAAACATTGTTAGAAAAGCACATTTATCAGTTTATACCCTTGGGTAATAAGTATAAAAGAAATAAGTCAAAACCAATGTGGCTAAATAAACAGATAGGGGAGGAAATGGACAAGAAGAGGAAGGTGTTTAGATTCTTTAAGTCAGAAGGGATGGAGGCATCGTATCAGAATTATAAGGAATGTAACAAAAATTGTAAAAGGCAATCAAATTAGCAAAAATGGATAATGAATAAAGGATTGCAATAGAAAGTAAGATCAACCCTAAAAAGTTCTTTAAGTACCTTAATAGCAAAAAAATTAGAAAACAAAATATAGGACCCTTTCAGTGTGAGATGGGTAGGCAGATTATTGGAGATAAGGAAAAAGCAGAGGTATTAAACAAATTATTTGCCTCTCTATTTACCAGGGAAGAATCCATTTTAATAGTAGTGCCACAGGAGGAAGCCTCAACCTCCATATTAATGAACAATTGGTTAACTGAGGAAGGAGTTCATAAGCGGCTTGAAAAAATTAAAGTATATAAGTCACCTGACTCGGGTGGCATACATCCAAGAGTTCTCAAGGAGGTAAGTTCAGTAATAGCCAAACCATTAGATTTAATATTCAAGGACTCCATTTCCACAGGCTCAGTACCACAAGATTGGCGTAAAGCAGATATGGTGCCTATATTTATAAAGGAAGCTAGATCAGTACCGGGGAATTACAGACCTGTAAGCCTGACTTCAATACTGAGGAAACTACTTGAAGGTTTAATACGGGATAATATTCAGGAATACCTCACTAAAACAACATTATTAGTAATAGTCAGCATGGATTTATGAAGGATAGATCATGCCAAACTAACCTTATTTGTTTCTTTGAGGAGGTAAGTAGGAATTTCGACCACGGTAATGCAGTTGATGTGGTCTGCTTAGATTTTGCAAAGGTTTTTGATACGGTTCCACACAAGAGGTTGGTATACAAAATTAAGCAAATTGGACTTGGTAATATTGTATGCACCTGGATTTAAAACTGGTTAAAGGACAGACAACAGAGGGTTGTTATAAATGGAAAATTTTCAGGTTGAGCTAAAGTCGTGAGTGGAGTACCTCAAGGATCAGTACTAGGACCCTTGCTTTTTAACTTGTTTATTAATGACCTTGAGGTTAGCATCGAGAGCAAAGTCTCCATCTTCGCTGATGATACTAAATTGTGTAAGGTACTAGAATCAGAGCAGGATGTAATTTCTCTCCAGAAGGACTTGGAGAGACTGGAAATATGGGCAGGTAAATGGCAGATGAGGTTTAATACAGATAAATGTAAGGTTATGCATTTGGAATGCAAGAATAAACTGGCGACTTATACATTAAATGGGATAAATTGGGGAAATTCTTGATGGAGAAGGATTTAGGAGTGCTTGTAGACAGCAGGCTTAGCAATAGTGCACAAAGTCATGCAGTAGCTGCAAAGGCAAACAAGATCAAATCTTGCATTAAACGGGCAATGGATGGAAGGGAAGTAAACATAATTACAGATGCAGCGGATGTTATTCGAACACTTCAACGCGTTGTATACCTCGGAATACCCATGTCATGGAGCGTGATTTCTTCCAACCGTACCGCCTTTAGACGTGAATGCAGGCGAGTGTAGAAAATGGCATTTTAGTGTTCTGGTTTTTAAAAACCTGAAATTGACACAGTAGCACAGTAGCAAATTACTGTACACATCACAATTCATTCATTTCACTGCATTTCATTGCACACAAAGAAACAGAATCCATGAAATTCAAACAAAGCAACCACGATAAACACGTGTGCCTGGGGCGATTGGCCGCGTTAATGCCACGTGGAGTACAGCAGTGCACACAAAAATGACTCCGTGATTTGGCAGAATAACGACTGCTGTATCTTTACAAAGCATTAGTAAGACCACACCTTGAATATGGAGTACAATGTTGGGCACCACTCCTTAGAAAAGACATTCTGAAACTAGAGAGAGTGCAGAGAAGAGCCACCAAATTAATAAAGGGGATGGACAATCTAACTTATGAGGAGAGGCTAGCTAAATTAGATTTATATATTTTAGAAAAGAGGCATCTAAGAGGGGGTATGATAACTATATACAAATATATTCAGGGACAGTACAAGGAGCTTTCAAATGAACTATTCATCCCAAGGGCAGTACAAAGGACTCCGGGGCATCCCTTTAGGTTGGAAGAAAGGAGATTTCACCAGCAACAAAGGAAAGGGTGGAATTTATGTGGAATTCATTACCCATGGAGTCTGTGATGGCAGACACAATAAATTTGTTCAAAAAAAGGATGGACATCTTTTTGGAAAGGTATGCAGGGATATACCAAATAAGTATACATGGGAAGAATGTTTATCGAGGGATTAATCCGATTGCTAATTCTTGGAGTCAGGAAGGAATTTATTTTTCCCCTTATGAGATATCATTGGATGAAATAACACTTGGGGGTTTTGTTCGAAGCCTCTGGATCAATAAGTAAGTATCGCATAAATAGGATAGTAATAGGATAAAGTATCTGTTGTCTAAATTTAGCATAGGTTGAACTTGATGGACGCATGTCTTTTTTAAACCTCATTTACTATGTAACTATGTAATATATGCGCCGACCAATCACAGAGCGAGGGCTCGCCACTGATGGGCCAACCTGGCCGGTGGGCGGTGTTAATGCTTCTACGATAGCCCACATGGGTCAGCTTAAGGGGAGTGGGAAGTTCGACAAGACAAATTGGAATCGTGCTGCAGGTGTGCAGACCCAGCTACAGTTCCCAGTGCTGACCCGATATCTCCCAGAGGGATAGGCACGTCGGAGTCCGGGATGAACAATGGCTCTGCTTTTGGAGTCACTGTTCCCCAGACCTGAGTAAACACCCCTCCCCCTCCTACAGTGTCCCAAGCACTTCACCCACCCACATTTAGATAGTAGACTTTTTCTGTGGTTGCTGGAATTCCCGCCCAAGCACACAAAGGAGACATAGAAATATAGCGGCTTATTCACTACACTTCAATAAGTGGCTTATAGCACTATAAATACCCTTGTAGTGCGATATTGCTATTCACAAAGCTCCGATAACAGTGCAATATCTCACTGAAATGGCTTTTTATTGTACCATAATACTGGTAATAAAGAGCCGTAAGAAATCCAGAAAATGCCCGAAATCGCAGTTTTGTGAATACCGTTTTGACACACGTGTTTTATAGTGTGGTAAAATAATGCAAAGTCGCTTGCCAATGCACTGATTTTATCGAGGTTTAGTGAATAGGGCTCATATCATCACATTACACTAGGAGAATAAATGTTACAGGACACATCCGAATATACAAGTCGGCCATTTTGGCCCTAAGAAAATGATAACATATGCTTGGAACTTGGTATCCATCTTGACTGGTAGGAGCAATGACTGGGATTAACCTTTTATATGCTGGCCACATTGCCCATTGTCATGGTGAGGGGGTAACCAAGCTCAATAATAAAGGCTAAGCCCACTTGGTTGCCACTGATCTGTGTTTTGGGTCCTAGATTGTCAGCTCTTGGACCTGGCTGTTGCACATGCAATACTGTGACTGTGTGTAAATTATGCAACAATAAAGAATGTTTGTATTTTTGCCTTTCCAGGCGTGCCAGCAAACGGAGATTGCTAGGCTAGGAGTTTCAGGGTGGGTTTTGCAGAGAAAGTATTTTCAGATTGTAGCTTTGTAGCGGGGTCCCGAGTTACGGGATACCCCAAATATATACCCGAGAATCAGGTACGATTCTCGGATACATTGAAGCACAGTGCTCCGGTCAAAATCCTACCCTATAAATCTTCTTGCAACTCACGCCAGGAGTCCCTGCTTCAGCACAGACCAGAAAGGTAAAAAAGGGCATAGAGTCAAGGTAACCCCAGAATGGTACCGGGGCCCCTTTTATAAGGGGGATGCCCAGTTCATGCCCAAGTCACCCTGACCCTGGTATAGGGGTTCACGAGATGCTCCAGCTATGTGATCAATCTACGAGGGTTTTATTTGTGTTTCAAATGTAAAGTCAGGTTTCTACAGTGTGGCAGGGATATGGCTAGTAGGAGTAGAGGGTATATCTTCTTATTCTATCCCTGACACCAGAAAAAGGAACTTAGACATTTTTAGCACAAGATACAGTGTAAAGGTATATTTTATGAAAGGATTATTTTTAATAGGTATATATGCTTGTAACCTGTATAAGAACTGTGGGATTTCCAAGTCCCAGGTTACGAGAGACCAGTTGGCTTTCAGGCGTGGTGCCAAAGTGTCTGTTCAGGTCCGGGACTTGAAAGCCTCATGGATGCCAAGGTGATAGAACAGGCGGGGTACTGGAGTTGGTTAGGACAGATACCCGGGCGCTATCTCAATAAGGCGTATATATATTGAAAAAATGTATAAAATATAATACAGCCTGGAATGAATGTTTCTCAAGTTGTCCTCCTGTGATGCAGAACCCCAGCAGGATCAATCCAGGATCCTTATTGACAATGTGATGCAGAAAGAAGAAGGGGGAGCACAGTTAGTGGTATTTTCGATATATTGATAATCAATTCTGTGGAGGACACCTCTATTGCGGGTGCCAGTCTACGTAGTAGACTCCATATAGTAATGGTGTGGAGACAGTAATATGTGTAGGTGGGTGGGATGAAAATGAAAATAGATATAAATAGAAAACTTACACGGCCTTGTGTAAGTTCTATCCCATCAAGGTTTCTTTAGGTCGATTTTCTTCTCGGTAGAATTTTCTTCCCGTCTTTTGTCGTCTCTTTGCTAGGTGTTTCCTCCTCTGTCTTTTCTTCGTTCGATGGGGGTTTTTATCCTCGTGGAAATGGAAAGGTAAGATGGTCAATACAGTGGTGGTGTAAAAGGGGTGTGATGGACTAGTGCAACAAAATACCGTTGCAATGCAATGTTATGAACCAACACTCACACGGGCTAGTGTGAGGGATCTTTTATCAAGGTATCTTGATCTTCCCACCTCAGGGATTGGATCAGGCAAATATTTGAGGTTAATGCAACCTTGTGATCAGGGTGGATAGTGATGAAAGAGAAAAATAGCTCAATACTCACACGGGCCAGTGTGAGTACACACTTGTAGTGGTTTCTTGTTCTCTTCTGATGTTTTTCTTGGGTTCTTCCTGCAACGCTGAATCAAAAGGATATATGCAGACTGTTTGGTCTAAAAGGGTTAAACTTTATTGCAACAGAAGGGGTTAACAAATACAAAATGGAATATAATAAAGTAAAAAAAGTGGAAACCAGTGGTCTCCAAGGCAATGTGGACTAGGGGAATGCTAGGGCAATAGTGATAGGGGATCCCTCACTCCGCGTCCGGATGGAGGGCTAAGACTAAGCCTCTGGTCCCGCTGGATAGGTTAAGAAATTGTCCCAATGTAGTGTGCAGAGCAACGCATTTCGTCCTGTGACAGGACTTCCTCAGGCTCAATGGAGTTACACTCAAGTACCCACGTCCTGGTATAACAAAGGGCTATCTGACCACCATTTGCCCAGGCCCAGACTTTGAGGAGCCTGGCACAGTGGGGATTTCATTATGCTAAGAGGCAGAGGTGCCAGGTTGGTACATGCCCCTCAGCAGAATTGAAATAAGTGCCCGCCCGGCTTCAGAGTATGGCAAACCAGTAATAGGCTGGCAGAGAAATTCCCACATGCTGATTGGCTGTAGTGTCTTGTGAATATGACTCCAAAACCTATAAGAAACCTAGCAGCAAATCAGGACCTCAGATTCTAGGCGCCAAACCACCAGCGGCAAATTCAACATACCAAAAAGATGCTCTGAAAGAAATAGACGTGAGCCGGCTTCAGAAATTTCAAGGTGAGAAATTTTCTAAGTCACGCTTTTCAGGGGCCAAGTTTTGAAAACGGAACGTAGCAGTTAGTTCTTTAGCCCAGATCCCCAGTAAGTGTGTTTTCTATTGCATATTGTGATCCATTGTGTTTATGCCTTTTCCTGGAATAAATTACAATTTATTTTACCTCCTTGTTTCGCTCATTCATATGATCCCGGTATAAAGGTGTAATTGCTTGGTCTCCCGTGACACCCATATCATCGCAATTATAACATGCTCAAGGCTAAAAAAAAAACATTGTACTATTTTTTGAATTAGCAACACAACCTCCACAACGTGGAAATAGTCTGCTCAGGATGAAAGTGTAAATTAATCTTATAATGGCAAAACTCACAGTATCCCCAAATCGAGGAGGTGCATTTTACAAAGTGTAGAAAATATATAAGAAATAAAAGTAGCAAAGAAGCACAAAGACACCTAAGGTGCACTCAGGTGGGTTAAAAATAAAACAAGAATGGAGTGCAAGTTGCTCAAGTACACTCAATTCTTGTTTTATTATTAACCCACCTGAATGCACCTTTACAAATACAGTAGGTGTCTTTGTGCTTTTTTGCTACATTTTTTTCTTATAGATTTAGAATTAGTTTTATATACAGTAGGTTCAACTGCAACTCTGATGCTGATAAGGGATAAAGGGAGGTTAACAAATTAGTATATTAAGTATATGGATGCTATATAAAATAGATGAGAAACAGAAGTTTAGATTTTCCTGAATATATACAGTATATTCCTGAATATATACAGTATATACCTCTTCCTGACTCACTTCCCCCCCTCGCTGATCTCACTCTCCCCCCCTCCATCAATTACTCTACCCTCACTCAATCCCACTACCTCAAACCCCCTTCACTCATTCCCTCCTCCCCTATACCCCGACCGCACACGCAATCCCCCCCATAATAATTCTCCCCCCATAAAAAACATAAACCACCCGCCCAAATACAAAAAAACCACCCCAAATACATACAAACCCCCCAAATACATACCACTCCCCCAAAAAATATATTTTTAAAATTATATATATAAAAAAAAATATATATATATATATATATATATATTTTTTTTTTAATTATCATTCTCTAACCAAAATGTTTTTTTTCCCCATGAAATGAACATACACGGAGAATCATTTCTTAGTTGAATACTGTACCAATATTTAGTTGATTGTTAATCTATGTGAAAATACACAGACATTTATATAGTATCAACTATACAGCATGTGTATTGTTAATGGAAGAAATGATATGGTCAAGTGCATTGACCATTGAAGTAAATATTAGAAATAAGACATTCTTGCTTTTAACAGCTTTCAGTCTAATATACAGTGCTGGTACTTGTTCTGGTAATTGTACTGTTGATTTAAACATGCTTTGGAAATCAATACACATGTGTTCTAGATATAATTTGACTTACATTTATTAATAACAGGTGCTCAAAAGACTCAGTTTAATAGAACCTGAGAGTTTTAACTGAGAGTTTTCATCTGCATCTCTAAACCTTATGTCATAAATATTTTAATCGGCTTGCACAATTTAAAAGACCCTGAAGAAGCACTGGTATCATTTTATTTGTATTGTTTTTACATGTGATAAACAAATTGAAAAACAGAAGAAAATGCATTGTTTTTGAAATTGTGCTGTTGGCAGTTCAGTTTCTAATGTAATGATCTTTTTTTTTCCTTCAAATGTTTTGCATGAATGGTATATCTGAAAATGAGGTGAGAGCAGTCTGACAGCTGTAATGAGGAATTAAATTCAGTTCCTTGCTGTATTGCCAATTCAAAACTCACGAGACTGACTCCTACTGTCTAAAGTGAGATAAAATATTCCATCATTTTAACACGATGAAACAAGTTGGAGAGCTTTTATCCAATAACATAAAATATTCTAAAACAGGGGAGAATTTCCTTAGGAGTTCTTTGAAACAAACCAAAATATTTAACCATCTCATTAAAATATCTGCCAAAACAAAAAAGGATTAAGTGAAATAAAAAGTATTTTTGTACTGCATCTCAATTCTATTACAATTCACTGTTGCTAAGAGAAAATACAAATATTTCTGCATGGTTAAACAGACTGTCTTAGCAATAAATCTGACAGAAGGTATTGTTATGTGTGTTCATGGTGATTTACATTTATTTTGATTGCTTTCAATCTCAATGCATTTAAATTGTACTGAAATCTTTCTGTACTCAACTGTCCTAAAATTATTCAGACAGAAAATGTTAAGACCTGCTGTCTAACCAAATCAAATGTTTAAAGTTGTAATTGTAACCATACTTCCCTAGGGTCTCTAAACTATGGAGTGTGAGCGGTGAATTGTTTCACATATTGAATTGTGAAAGAAAATTGGGCAGATATTTTACTCTTCAGTAAACCATACTTTTATTTATTGCCATATAATTATCTAATAATTCTAAATTAATATTAAATGTTATATTGCAATGCTACTGTAACTATAAATGCATATAATATAAAATGCTTCTAGTTTAATTGCAAAAGCATACGCTCTTCCACAGCAAAAATATTATTTACAATTATTTACAATAGTAAGCTGTGAACAGGGGTCCTACAAATTTACAATACATTTTTAAAGGAATTTCATAATTACTTAAAAGTTCAAAACCCCTGATTTAATGTTCCAAAACAAAATTTTAGATTATATTTCAGCCAGTAAAGCAGCGTAGTTACTGTATGTGTGGCACTTACATCCTTAGGAATATAGTTGTTTAAAAAAAAAATCATAATGCAAAAAAAGTAATAAACACGCCTCTTGTGCTTGTTTAAAGGTGCAATCTCACATAATCAGCCAGATGAATTTCTTGGGTTGTTTGTCAGTTGAGAGGTTTTTTTTTACCCTTATCCAGCATGTCCTTATCAGAGAACCATTTAAGTTAAGGGAATGGTGGTCTCAACAAGCACTTGCTGAACTTGCAGAAACATAATACATTAAGGAGTAACCAGAAAAAATGAAACTCCTCCCAAATGTAACTTAAAAAAATAATAATTCAAAATACCTATGTGTTAGATTTGAGTAAAAAATGTATTACATCTGTAACGGGTATTCTCCCACCCAATAGCATATAGCATGTGTGTGCGGGGAACTTAATGTTACCAGGTATGGTGCTTTACCTGTTAGGCTCACAGGAGGCCTAAACCTCCATCACGGGGAGCCTGGGGCACGTATAAATAATAGGAGTAACCTTGTACTCGGTACAGCGCCTCCACCTGCGATGGCTCCCACCGGAGGGGGGAGTGGTTCGTCGCAGGACAATATATATATATCACACACACAGCATGTAAAACAACCAATAACTTTACTGTAGCAACCGTACTTATTCATATATATCAACAGGTGTCCCTCTCTAGAGGAGACACTACTACTGCGTCTCGCAGGACGCTACCCCCTTTCACCGGGTGATCCCACCCCGTGTCCAGAAACCCCACACACTATGTCTCCATCCTCAAGTGAGATAAATATGTGTGTGACTGCGCAGCCACTATGTCTTGTATGAATAGATGGTATAGATCTTTCCACCCTAGCACTTTGTCATGAGTTATGTTCATCCCTTTTGGATCGCATTAGGCGGCTGGGACAGCCTGCGACTGGCATCCCAAGGAATCTGCCACCCTTAATTCTGAAAAGGCCACTTGATCATTGACGATGACGGCAGTGCTACACATAGCACGCACCCCGGGTCCTGGAAGTTCTTCCCATTCCTCATCATCTTGAGTAGCACTTAGCCCTGGCCGTCGGGAGAGGGCGTCAGCCCCGACATTCAAAGGTCCCGGCTTATACTTCAGGGAGAATCAGTAATTGTTCAGGGCTGCCAGCCATCGGTGTCCTGCTGCATCCAATTTGGCCGAGGTATTGATGTACGTGAGGGGATTGTTATCCGTCCTTACCTAAAACGTAACACCGTAAAGGTAATCGTGGAGCTTCTCGGTGATCACCCACTTGAGAGCCAGGAACTGCAACTTGTGGACGGGGTATTTCTGTTCACTGGGTGTCAGACTGCGGCTGATGTAGGCTACAGGCCGAAGGCCCTCTGGGTGCTTCTGGTGCAGGACGGCACCCAGTCCATTGAGACTGGCATCCACATGCAGAACGTATGGCTGTTCGGGATCAGCATACGCAAGCACCGGCGCTTCGGTCAGGCACTTCTTCAATTTCAGGAAGGCCTGTTCACACTCAGACGTCCATTTATCACCAAATGGTTGGCGGGCCGATACGGCCTTCCTTCCTGTATCTTCGGGGTATATCTTCAACAGATTGTTCAGGGGTTTAGCTCTACTAGAGTACCCTTCCACGAAGCGACGGTAATACCCACAGAACCCCAGGAAGGATCGTAGTTCCGTGACATTCACGGGACGCGGGCAGTTCACGACTGCTTCTACTTTGGCTGGGTCGGTGGCGATTCCTTGAGCAGACACGATGTGCCCCACGTAAGTCACCGAGGTGTGACAAAACCGGCACTTGTCTAGGGACAATTTCAACCCTTCCTTCCCAAGACGGTCTATCACTTTATGCAGCCTCTCTTCGTGCTCTTCCAGAGTCCTTCCGAAGACAATGATGTCGTCCAGGTAGACGAGACACTCCCGAGGGTTCATGTCCCGATAGTCTTCTCCATCAGTCGTTAGAAGGTAGCAGAGGCCCCACATATACCTTGGGGCATACGTGTAAATTGGTAGAAACCCAGGGGACAGACGAAGGCTGTTTTCTCCTGATCCTCTGCATTCATGGGTACCTGATAGTACCCGGATCGCTGAACCATTGGCTTCTGTTCAGGGCATTCAGGATCTCTTCAATGCGAGGAAGGTTGTACTGGTCCGATATCGTATGATTGTTCAGGGTTCGATAGTCGACACACCACGCGTACGGAGCCGTTCTTTTTCCTCCCCACCACTATGGGAGATGCGTAGGGGCTCCGAGACTCCGTCAAAATCCCAGCGGTCTCCATTTCCTGCAAGACGTTCCTCACATCGTCCACATCCCTCGGGGCGATGCGACGAGAGCGTTCCCGGAACGGGGTGGCATCACTCAGTCTAATGGCATGTTGAGCGCTGCGACTGCACCTCACATCCATCTCACTCGTGGAGAACACAGTCCGTCGTTTATTCAACTAGGTTGTCAGCCGCTCTTTCCACTCAGTGGGCAACGTCGACTCACCGAAGTTGAAGTCCAGATCGACTAACCGCTCACTCGCTGCCGCCGCATTCACCTGGGGCGTTGTTTCCACAGGGCTGACCGGATATATGCAACCCAGACTCTGTCCGGCATCAAGTTCCATCGGGTATGGGGAGATGTTCTGCACATATACGTAGGTTCGTAGAGGGATTTTAGTCGTCCACTCCTTCACCTCGAGTAATACCCTAAACCCTCTCTGAACTTATTCCTCGGGGGTACTTTCCAGAGAGAAAAGCTGATCGTTCTCATCTCGCTCGGGATAACAGCACCAGACGGCCATTCGTTGCACTCCCCCTGGTAATATGGTCGTCAGTCCGCGTTGACAATTGTAGAGATCCCCATGACGCTCCAAGACATATACCCGGTTGCATTCCTCTCGTAGGACGGGGTCTAGAACTCATTGGTCTCTTTCAGGTATGCTCTGATTACAGCTTGTACTATATCAGTATTAGTTCCCAAGATGATCGGATACTTGCACTGGTCTTGGGGTTCCGGGCATACCATTGCCACTACATACATGGGGTATTTCTTGTCAGTGTTCAGTTGGAGTATTTCCAGTTGAACCCTCACACTCCCATCGATGGGGTAGTCTTCATTACTTAACCCCCTAACCTCCAGATGTTCGGCCGACCTCAGGGGGCAGTGTCTAAGGTGCTGGTCATAGAACTTGCGGTATATAATGGTCACTTGGGATCCAGTGTCCAGTAGGGCAGATGCATAGATCCCTTCCAGTACAACAGGCACGATGGCCGAGGGGCCTACTTGACTGTAAACTTCCCTTGGTAAGGCGTCATCACTGGGACCGGAGTTAGAAGGAACATCTTCGGTTCCAGTAGGAGTTTCTGGGTCAGACTCTGCCCCTTGTACGCGGCAGACCATTGACTGGGCTGAATTTCCGCTATCGGGAGGTTTTTTCTCCGGAGGATCCTCCCTCTCCGGGCAATCGCTGGAGAAGTGGCCCTTCTTCCCACAGTTATAGCCTACTTCGCGGCGTTCAGGACGACCCTTGTACGTGGAAGATAATCTCTCGGAGGTATGGCCCTTCCTGGCAGGCGATTTGTGAGCCACCTCCTCCTCCTGGTGGGAAGATTTCTTACCCTTTGGGGCGGAGGGAGCAGAGGTGTCACCCTTGATGGTATCTTTGGTCTTTTTGGGTTCATGAAAATCTACCTCATGTCCTCTGATGTGACGCAACAATTCCATGTAGCTGGGTGGTACAGCCCGCATTATTATAGCTATGTTGTGATTAGGCAACGACCCCTTTAGTAGCTGTTTGAATCGGTACCGGTCCACTTCGGTGACTGAAATGATGTTTATGGACTGGAGGGTCCCCAGTGACAGCTGTAATTTGTGGACGAAGGCAGACAAATCCTCTCCTTTTTGCGAAGAGCTTTGAACTGGGCCATCAGTTCATCCTCGTCGTCTTCTCGGGTATAGGACTGAGTGAGCATTTCCACCAGTTCCTGTGCCGTAACTTCTCCTTCCACTTCACGATGCGTCCGTACCAGTTGGGAGGCCGGGGCTCTGAGGCACTCAACCAGCTTCTGCCTTTTGCTGGCTTCGGAGCACGACCACTCCACTATTGCTTGGAGAGTATGGTCCCTCCATGTCTCGATCCCTTCTTCTCCTGAAGGCGTCGGCAGAATCCCAGAAAAGGCCTTTAGTTTCCGGTAGTTCTGTGCTTGGGACGAGATGGTTACAGCTTCTACTAGTTGGGAGGCTGTCATATTCAAGGAAAGACCTCCACTAAGGGGCTGACTACTGGTTCCAGCTCCTACGCTAGGCATGGTTTGGAGACTGCCTGTTCATCTATCAGGAGTAGGCGAGGTGGGTGGACTCCCCGCCCAGCTGCTGACTCCTCCTACCCCGCTCGGAGTGAAGGAGACCTTAGGGGGACCTACCCTGTGAGGAGTACTGGTCACCCGGTGGGTCATGGTTGGCCCAGTACTGGCGGTTCTTCGGGGGCCTGGGTGTCAGGATATATCATGAGACAGTCCTCTGCGGAGGGCTCGGGTAAGTTTAATACATGGGGAACAGTCTCTGTACATATATCGCGTTCGGTGGCCAGGAGTTAGGTGGTCCCCCGGCCGTCAGCATCAAGTTTATAGTCTACCACCCGGGCGGTGGTCAGTCCTGGACAATTTCTTACTTGCTTGCGCAATGCGAATAAGTCCGTGTCGTTTGATACTCCCGCCACTGCAACCACGCGTCTTGGGAACAGGCGGCTCGCTAAGGCCCAGTCATGGACTTTTTGTTTTGACGGCACAGACATGATGGCGGTTGAGTCGGACAATTTGATATGGAATAAGGCACCCCAGGTAGACTCTCAGCAGCGCCTCCAAATGTAACGGGTATTCCCCAACCCAATAGCATATAGCATGTGTGTACGGGGAACTTAATGTTACCAGGTATGGTGCTTTACCTGTTAGGCTCACAGGAGGCCTAAACCTCCACCACGGGGAGCCTGGGGCACGTATAAATAATAGGAGTAACCTTGTACTCTGTGCAGCGCCTCCACCTGCGATGGCTCCCACCGGAGGGGGGAGTGGTTTGTCGCAGGACAATATATATATATCACACACACAGCATGTAAAACAACCAATAACTTTACTGTAGCAACCGTACTTATTCATATATATCAACAGGTGTCCCTCTCTAGAGGAGACACTACTACTGTGTCTCGCAGGACACTACCCACTTTCACCGGGTGATCCCACCCCGTGTCCAGTAACCCCACACACTATGTCCTCCACCCTCAAGTGAGATAAATATGTGTGTGACTGCGCAGCCACTATGTCTTGTATGAATAGATGGTATAGTTGGTGCACTTGAAGATTACCTGCCAAGCACTCCAGTGCCCGGGCCTGCCAAGGAGCTTCGCAAAGGATCCTGATGACGAGTGAATATAGGAACGATCGTCCGGGGCGATCCCACCCGGATGGCTGCTGCAGCCGCAGTGGAGGTCTGAGCCCAAACCTCTGGATGGACGCGCAGTGTCCACTGTGTCCCTAACTGACTCTGGATAATAATAAGGGGCAGGGTCCCTAACCTGTGGCCTGTCCCTGAACAACACAACACTACTGGTGGCTCAGGGCTATCTGTGGCCTAGGGGGCTTCTGGCCTAGTGCAGGGAGTCACTGACTCCTGCACCCTACCTCCTTCCCCTATCTCTCCTGACGCCGACTGACTAACGTGCTCAGAGCCCACGAAATGTATCAATCCCTCGGTGCAGGGAGATACTCTAGCCCTATTGCTCCCTGGTGTCACGTGGGGTGCTTCTAAGGCTCATGGGATCTGTAGTCCCTGCTGTGAGCCCTCCTGTGATTTGCTGCCTCTTGCGTGCTTGTTCTGCGCATGGGCGAGCTGTCTCTGTGCCTCCCGTCGCCTGGTCTTAATGCGCATGCGCGAGGCAATGAGTGATGGTGGCGCCCTGCATCTGGAACCGCCGGGGGCCTCACAAATCGACCGCGTCCCCGGCAACCGTTCGCACACGTCCCCGGCAACCGGCTGCATCAATAGGAGAGCGCGCGAGCCCGCACATGCCCCCACACCTCCCCGCTACCGGCCGCAGTGAGTCCCGGAGGGGGGGGGGGGTCTACAACGGAAGGGGGACCTGGCTACACATGTATGAGACCCCTTAACATGTCAGTGAAATTAATTAACTTTGATCCTAGCAGATATTGCCCTTTTGAAGTGTAGCGCATTTTCTCCCACCCCTTGGAGATATGGCGGCTACCGTGTATCTGGTGCGTTACCTGTGGCTCACAGGAGACTTGAGCCTCCGCTGCTTGGAGCCTGGTGTATTTATGATCCGTCTGGTGACAGCGCCTCCACCTGTGCGGGATCCTACTTAGTTGGATAACCCCACCACAGGACCCAATACAAGAATACACACACTGATAAGAGTAACAGTTTACTTTAAGCATGAGAGAAAGGGCAATACTACAACGTCCCACCAACTAGTCCTTCCAGGGTCATAACCTCACATAGTCCTCCAACACAATATCCCCACCTGATGGGATATCCCCCAAAGTACTGAGAGGCCCTAAGGCACCCAACCACCCTGTTGTCCACAAGAAGCAACCCACTCAATGTGTGAGACAACGCTGCTCACAACTAATGTGTGTAACGTTGGTGCACTTGTTGATATCTCCCTGACACTCAAGGAGGGCAAAGACCCGACAATCTGTACAAGCTACAAGTCAATATAGTTAATAAATATGGATATTAAAATGTATTCCAAATTATTACAGTAGCTAACAGGTTGAGTTTCATCCTACCCAAACCAGGTGGGCTTTATATGTAACAGGTAGGCTGCTGACAACACCAGGCACATAATTGATCTGATCGAATTGACTAACAACAAAAGGGTACCTACCATGGAGTTGAGTCTAGATGCAGAAAAAGCCTTTGATAGGATAGACTGGTCTTATCTTGGATCCACACTAAGAGCATTCAGGTTCAGGATAGAATATTAAAAATGACTACAGCTCTATATTCCAAGCCATCAGCAAAGGTGGTACATCAGGGATTCCCATCAGAGATCTTCCAAATTAAGAGCGGCACAAGGCAGGGATGCCCACTCTCGCCTTTGCTTTTCGCACTGTGCATGGAACCATTAGCAGCACAAATTCAGAGGAACCCAGATTTATCGGGACTACAAATTAATGATCAGAAACACAAGATAGCCCTATATGCAGATGACATCATGCTCGTGTTGTCGAGGCCTCTCACCTCGCTGCCCAACCTTTTTTAGCTTATTAGAAAAGTTTAATAGACTCTCATGATTTAAAATTAATCAGACCAAGTCTGAGGCTTTAAATGTGAATCTACTGTAGTGCCGACGAGTATTCTAAAACAAATCTGGGGCAATCACCAACAAGACCTTGGTACATGCTGGGTACATTCTGGATACATGCTCGGTGCATGCTGCAACATTTCAGTGACATTTCTGCAGACAGACTAATGGCCCATCGGATTAACAGCGGGGGTCCCTGGCAGTCATATTTAAACTGAATGGGACTGCCAGGGAACCCTGCTGTATTAATCCGATGAGCCATTAATCTCTGCATAAATGTTACTGAAATGTTGCAGAAAGTATCCAGCAGGTACCCAGCATATACCTGAGTCATGTTCTTGATAGCCCCAGATTTTCCAATGCAAGTTTAAGGCATATTTTAGA
The DNA here is from genome assembly GCF_040206685.1 of Ascaphus truei. Lineage (NCBI taxonomy): Eukaryota > Metazoa > Chordata > Amphibia > Anura > Ascaphidae > Ascaphus > Ascaphus truei. Next base: position 47,583,097 of record NC_134487.1, on the reverse strand, counting down.
ATACTCGTCGGCGCACCGTACTTAAAAAAACGGAGAAGTTGATATCCCTAAACTTTACCTTTAATTGACAACCTAAAGCAATTAAATACCTTGGGGTTAACTTAACAAATAGCTACAGGACTCTGTATGGTGCGAACGACTCCAAGTTACTAGAAACTCTAAAAGGAGATCTAGGGTGGTGGTCATCCTACAGTATATCTTGGCTGGGTAGAATATACTGTGTTAAAATGAATCTTCTACCTCACCTGTATGTATTTCAAACCCTGCTGGTCCCGGTGGTTATGAAGGATATTCGCTCCATGCAGACGCTAATTTCTAAATTCATGTGGAAAGGCAAATCCATGAGAGTAAGAAGCAGGCTACTTAAGAGGCCGATTCTGAGCGGAGGGTTAGTGGTACCTTGCTTGTCATCATAATTTAAGGCAGCCCAATTATGTCAAATTTCACAGTGGCACACAGACTTTATGGCTAAAATGTGGGTGGCTCTAGAAAGTGAGATGTGTTCACCACTAGATATACAGAATTTGATTTGGTACCCAATCTTCAAAAGTGGGGACAAAAACACTGTCTCAAACTACAGGCCAATCTCACTTCTCCCAATTCTATCCAAAGTTATGGAAAAATGTGTCCACTCCCAATTAAGCGATTTCTACACCAAGACAAATTTCCCTAGCCAATTCCAGTCTGGGTTTCGTCCCAAACACTCCACCGTAACTACCCTGCTAAAAGTTTGCAATGAAATCCAGTGCGGAATGGAACGGGGACAACTCACTGGTGCAGTATTCCTAGATTTTGCAAAGGCTTTTGACACAGTTGATCATGTTATCCTGCTTAACAAACTCCAGAGCTCTGGAATAGGGAAACATGCTTTAAACTGGTTTCAGTCCTACCTATCAGGAAGATCCCAACTTGTGTCCATCTCAGGCTCTAACTGCAACCCCCTGGATATCACCTGTGGTGTCCCGCAAGGCTCTGTTCTGGGGCCCCTACTCTTCTCAGTGTTCATTAATGATCTTCCCACAGCTTGTAAGGAAGCCTCAATACACATGTATGCAGATGACACAATCCTGTATGCACACAGCCATAGCCTCTCTGACCTTCAACACATACTTCAGTCTGACTTTTTGAGACTCGAAAACTGTATTTCCCAAAACAAACTGTTTTTAAACACTGACAAGACGGTAACAATGGTATTTGGGACCAAGACTAAATTTGTAAAGCTTCCAGTGACTGAGCTCCTGATTAGAACCAACGCTAAAACCACCCTAACACCTGTCACTAGTTTTAAATACCTGGGCTTATGGTTTGACTCCCACTTAACATTCGGGATGCACATTGATACCCTGACAACCAAGACCTATGCCAAACTAGGGGTACTTTACAGGAACAAATCCTCCCTAAGTCTCCTGGTCAGAAAGCGTATTGCACAGCAGATGCTAATGCCAATTATTGACTATGGAGACATAGTATATGGCTCGGCTCCTCAAACCCACCTTAGCAAACTTGACACCCTCTACAATTCAATTTGTCATTTTGTTCTCCAATGCAACTACAACACACATCACTGCGAAATGCTCAAAGAACTAGATTGGTCATCACTAGAGTCTAGGCGCAAAGTTCACCTTTCCTGTCTCACCCTCAAATACTTTCTGGGCAAGCTACCCAGCTACCTGAACAAGCTCCTCACCCCTACCACATGCAGTACCTATCACCTGAGATCAGACTCCAAAAGACTATTCATGGTCCCAAGACTCAACAAAGTATCCGGATGTTCCTCCTTCTCCTTCCGTGCACCCCAAAACTGGAACAACCTACCAGAGACTCTCATATCCACCACCAGCTTAAGTTCTTTCAAATCTAAGGCTGTCTCACACTTTAATCTGGTCTGTAACTGTTTCATACGCTCATAATATATATTTTCTTTAACTGTGCATGCAATGTCTTCTATATAATGTATACCTTGTTCATTTATGTAACTGTATTTGTAACCAAGTATTATTTTGTTTAACTCTGTGCCCAGGACATACTTGAAAACGAGAGGTAACTCTCAATGTATTACTTCCTGGTAAAATATTTTATAAATAAATAAATAAATAAATAAAAGAATGCTTATATCCATGTGAGAGCCGCTTTCCTCGATGGCCAACTCAAGGGCTGTTTGGGAGGCTTCAAAATGTAGATGCTCCCTGACATCAAAAAATACATTGATGGACCCTTTACTCAATAAAATTGACTTTGCTCCTGGCCTGAATAGGAGGGATTTCAAAATTTGGGCACAAAAGAGGTATAACAGACTTTGGTTCTGAAGGGTAGGATCGGAATTAAATCTTTTGAGCAAATTAAACAGGACTAACATTCCTAATTCGGAATTGTTTAGATACCTCCAGATTAGGGCCTATTATAATAACATTTCTCCACGCTCACCACTAACAAACTTTGAGAAAATCTGTATTTTAGAAAGTTGGACTAACCTCTCGAATATACAGAGAAGTGGTCTGTGCTAGGGACGAGAACTCACAGAAGCCCCAGTATATAGCTAATTGGGAGACAGACTGAGGAGAAGAGTTGGATGATGAATAGTGGGATAAAATATATGGCAACGGAGCTAAAAGCTCCATCTGCCCGACATTAAAGGAGAACGCATACAAGGTTCTATGAGGTGGTATCTCACCCCACTTAAGTTATCTAAATTTGTCCCAGGTTACTCCCCATTGTGCCCCAAACAACGTGGAGAGCCAGCAGACTTGTTGCACATGCTGTGGTCCTGCCCTCGTCTTCAACCCTTATGGGAACATTCATGGAATATTGAGTCTCGGTTGAGTCTATGGTTGTTTCTGTTGAACAGACCAATGCAGGGTATATCCAGATCTACTCTCAAGTTAATTGCTCATTTTGCAACGGCAACGAGGTGCAAGATAGCAGCATTGTGGAAACAGAATGAGATTCCTAGAGGGGCCATGATCAGAAACAGAAATTGGTGGTATGCCAGATGGAGAAGATTACGAGCCTAGTTAATGACACTGGCAATAAATTCCAAAAAGTCTGGATGCCATGGCTGGCCCTGACAGACATCCCGGGAGTGAATACCACCATGGTGTTGCTTTGATAGCTGCAAATGCGTTTTCCTTTGATTAGTGGAAGGGGACCCCAAGACAAGGGGTTACTATGGGACCGCACGGGAGTCATTCTAGTTGGAGAGGCATGAAGGGGAGGCAGAGGATCGAGAGACTAAACTAAGACCATCCAGACACTTCACCTCCCTACCTCCCCACCTCCCCCCTTCCCTCCCGGTGTTACTTTGTTCATAATATTTGATGTGTTATCATGGTTCACCTCAGAGTACGAACTCTGACTATGGAATGTTATGTACTATGTATGTAAAATTCAATTAAACTTAAGTTATATTTAAAAAAAATGTTTTTTAAAAAGCCAGTCATATGGTACAGAGCCCAATTGGATTGGACCTGGACCATCTGACCCTAAAATGTTACATCACAGGCCCTACTGTATATAAGGCCTATTCCATCTCATTTTAGCTCAAGATGCTGATGAGTCAACATCCATTTTGGATTTACATGGGGTACATTGATTACAAACAAAGAAGATGGGAAAAAAAGAAGAAAAGAATTACAGAAGAAGATGAAAGAAGATGGAACAAATAAGATTGTATTTCCTGGTGCTGATCTTCGCAGAAGATGGAGGCGGATTGCGGTGGATGACATCACGGGTCAAGAGCTTCCTGATACACCGGGATGTGGAGGGTGAAGACTTCCAAAGGTAAGATAAATATTGAATGTACTGTATGTAATTGTCTTTATTCTGGTTTTTTTATTGAATTTCTTCTCTTTATGTTTTTGATTGCCCATTGACTGCTAATGCATTAAATTGTGCAATATTAGGGTATAGATAAATACAGTGACAGACAATATATTTTTTGGCAAATGCTTGTTTTGAATTGATTGTTATTTTTTCTATTTATGTTCATTGTTTTGACTAAATTGTTATGTATGAATGGCTTATTTTTTATTACATTTTTGGATTGGTTAGCAGTTTTATTTATTTAATTGTTTTGTTGGTTAGGTGTTTATTTAATTATATTCTAGTATTTTGGGATACCATCATTTTTATTATTTTAATGTTTTGGTGTTAGATTAATTTTATTGGTGTGTTGTTTGCGCTTTTAATTTCTTTTATTCTTGTGGTGTTTAGGTGCTTGTTTATTTATTTAATTGTTGTACAGTATATTTTTGTGCTTGATGATTTTATTTATAGGTTGGCCATTGGCTGCTATAGTAGCTTATCATGCCCATATTATATGGGTATGATTTTTTTATTTAAAAAAAGGAAGATCCAGGGCCATACGGATTTGTAATCAGAATTTGTAAGATTTATTAACACCACAACGTTTCGACCATCTGCATGGCATTTGTCAAGTGAATATATAACATTAGCCAAGTAATGTCCAGTATACAGTATATAGTCCCAAAAACATGTGAAAACCTTTAAAACTATCACCAGCTGTCCCACATTGATTATTCTTCTCCTGGTTCCTACTTCCGCGTTCCATCGGATCCACAAGTGTGCACGATCACGCTCCAGTTTTGATGACATCATCCCGGCCCCCGTCTTCCCGAGATACAGGTCCCTTATGGGATGCCGGTATCTCATATGCATTTAAATGTCCCCCATCACGTGACCGGGACATTTAAATGCATAGGAGATAACAGCACTGTAACAGGGGACTTACCCTGTTCAGAAAACTTGCCTCTAATCCAGCAGTGTGCTGGTTAATTGACCAGCACCTGGCTGATTTGAGGTGTTAGAAAAAGCCTGCCTCTGAGACAGGAAGTGAGACTCCTTAGCACACCTGTGAGCTGAACAAGGAGACAGACGTCTTGAGCCTGCCAGAAGAGACTGCATGCTGCCAGCAAGGCACAGGGGAAAATACTTTTAAACCTGGAAGCCTTCCCCTACAGGAGACAGATAAGACTTTCCTTTCTAAGACTTATTGTATATCTGTTTTTAAAACCAGAGACAGAACATAAAACACAGACAAAGCTCAGTTTTTAGCACATCCAGTGAGACTCATACACGGTACAGTGCCTAAATATATATGTATAAATATCTAATAAGTAAAATGGTCTTTTAGTTTGACATTTTTGGCCAAAATTGTTGTAAGCCCCTGAGCCAACGCCAAGGCAGACCACATATCAGGGGTCCCTAACGCTAATATAAATTCTTAATAACCTGTGTAATAACAGGAAGATTGATTTATAGTAAATCTGTCAATATTAGTTGCAAAGTTCTTGTCCAGCTAGTCATGGCTGATTGGAGGGTGGCAACCTCCTTCCTAATTTAAGCTCACCCCCTCCCACATTTAAATGGTTATGGGCTCACTCCATAGCATCTTCCACTCAGGGGAACTTGCCTGCTTGCAGTTTGGCTGTGACATCTCTAATACAGAGTGCTTTTCCTGGTAATGTACAGGTTAATAAAAGCTTCAGTCAGACTCAGAACTTTGCAACTAATATTGACAGATTTACTATAAATCATTCTTCCTGTTATTACACAGGTTATTAAGAATTTATATTAGCGTTAGGGACCCCTGATATGTGGTCTGCCTTGGCGTTGGCTCAGGGGCTTACAACAATTTTGGCCAAAAATGTCAAACTAAAAGACCATTTTACTTATTAGATATTTATACATATATATTTAGGCACTGTACCGTGTATGAGTCTCACTGGATGTGCTAAAAACTGAGCTTTGTCTGTGTTTTATGTTCTGTCTCTGGTTTTAAAATATATATTGCCATGCTCAGTAGCACTCCTCTGTGACACTCATATGCTTATATATATATGTTGTGGTCATTTTGGGGGTTCAATAGGAGCTTGTTAGGTGTCCAGTATGTTTTACAATTCTTGTCCAGCTAGTCATGGCTGATTGGAGGGTGGCAACCTCCTTCCTAATTTAAGCTCACCCCCTCCCACATTTAAATGGTTATGGGCTCACTCCATAGCATCTTCCACTCAGGGGAACTTGCCTGCTTGCAGTTTGGCTGTGACATCTCTAATACAGAGTGCTTTTCCTGGTAATGAACAGGTTAATAAAAGCTTCAGTCAGACTCAGAACTTTGCAACTAATATTGACAGATTTACTATAAATCATTCTTCCTGTTATTACACAGGTTATTAAGAATTTATATTAGCGTTAGGGACCCCTGATATGTGGTCTGCCTTGGCGTTGGCTCAGGGGCTTACAACAATTTTGGCCAAAAATGTCAAACTAAAAGACCATTTTACTTATTAGATATTTATACATATATATTTAGGCACTGTACCGTGTATGAGTCTCACTGGATGTGCTAAAAACTAAGCTTTGTCTGTGTTTTATGTTCTGTCTCTGGTTTTAAAATATATATTGCCATGCTCAGTAGCACTCCTCTGTGACACTCATATGCTTATATATATATGTTGTGGTCATTTTGGGGGTTCAATAGGAGCTTGTTAGGTGTCCAGTATGTTTTACAATTCTTGTCCAGCTAGTCATGGCTGATTGGAGGGTGGCAACCTCCTTCCTAATTTAAGCTCACCCCCTCCCACATTTAAATGGTTATGGGCTCACTCCATAGCATCTTCCACTCAAGGGAACTTGCCTGCTTGCAGTTTGGCTGTGACATCTCTAATACAGAGTGCTTTTCCTGGTAATGTACAGGTTAATAAAAGCTTCAGTCAGACTCAGAACTTTGCAACTAATATTGACAGATTTACTATAAATCATTCTTCCTGTTATTACACAGGTTATTAAGAATTTATATTAGCGTTAGGGACCCCTGATATGTGGTCTGCCTTGGCGTTGGCTCAAGGGCTTACAACAATTTTGGCCAAAAATGTCAAACTAAAAGACCATTTTCCTTATTAGATATTTATACATATATATTTAGGCACTGTACCGTGTATGAGTCTCACTGGATGTGCTAAAAACTGAGCTTTGTCTGTGTTTTATGTTCTGTCTCTGGTTTTAAAATATATATTGCCATGCTCAGTAGCACTCCTCTGTGACACTCATATGCTTATATATATATATGTTGTGGTCATTTTGGGGGTTCAATAGGAGCTTGTTAGGTGTCCAGTATGTTTTACAATTCTTGTCCAGCTAGTCATGGCTGATTGGAGGGTGGCAACCTCCTTCCTAATTTAAGCTCACCCCCTCCCACATTTAAATGGTTATGGGCTCACTCCATAGCATCTTCCACTCAGGGGAACTTGCCTGCTTGCAGTTTGGCTGTGACATCTCTAATACAGAGTGCTTTTCCTGGTAATGTACAGGTTAATAAAAGCTTCAGTCAGACTCAGAACTTTGCAACTAATATTGACAGATTTACTATAAATCATTCTTCCTGTTATTACACAGGTTATTAAGAATTTATATTAGCGTTAGGGACCCCTGATATGTGGTCTGCCTTGGCGTTGGCTCAGGGGCTTACAACAATTTTGGCCAAAAATGTCAAACTAAAAGACCATTTTACTTATTAGATATTTATACATATATATTTAGGCACTGTACCGTGTATGAGTCTCACTGGATGTGCTAAAAACTGAGCTTTGTCTGTGTTTTATGTTCTGTCTCTGGTTTTAAAATATATATTGCCATGCTCAGTAGCACTCCTCTGTGACACTCATATGCTTATATATATATGTTGTGGTCATTTTGGGGGTTCAATAGGAGCTTGTTAGGTGTCCAGTATGTTTTACAATTCTTGTCCAGCTAGTCATGGCTGATTGGAGGGTGGCAACCTCCTTCCTAATTTAAGCTCACCCCCTCCCACATTTAAATGGTTATGGGCTCACTCCATAGCATCTTCCACTCAGGGGAACTTGCCTGCTTGCAGTTTGGCTGTGACATCTCTAATACAGAGTGCTTTTCCTGGTAATGTACAGGTTAATAAAAGCTTCAGTCAGACTCAGAACTTTGCAACTAATATTGACAGATTTACTATAAATCATTCTTCCTGTTATTACACAGGTTATTAAGAATTTATATTAGCGTTAGGGACCCCTGATATGTGGTCTGCCTTGGCGTTGGCTCAGGGGCTTACAACAATTTTGGCCAAAAATGTCAAACTAAAAGACCATTTTACTTATTAGATATTTATACATATATATTTAGGCACTGTACCGTGTATGAGTCTCACTGGATGTGCTAAAAACTGAGCTTTGTCTGTGTTTTATGTTCTGTCTCTGGTTTTAAAATATATATTGCCATGCTCAGTAGCACTCCTCTGTGACACTCATATGCTTATATATATATGTTGTGGTCATTTTGGGGGTTCAATAGGAGCTTGTTAGGTTTCCAGTATGTTTTATTGTATATCTTCACATATCAAGATATATGTTTGGGGATGGGAGACATGCTAATCTAAAGGGAGTTGTGGACTGCATAGGTTTAACTAGAAATACTCCCAAGTGGAACAGAAGCTTTGTTTGACCCCTTATTTGCATACGTTTGGATGTTTACTTGTGTTAAAGAAACAGGCGCAATAAAAGCCGTATTTAATTTCACCTTAAAACAGTCTCCATTGCATACCTCTGCACATGTCCTCTTACAGGCACCCCATAACGTGGGCCTGTATCTCGGGAAGCAGGGGGTCCCCAGACCTGAAATCAACGTGGTTCTGCTCCGGAGACCCCCTGCTCATCTACACTAGTATTAACATTTTTATTAAAAGCCTGTGATCGCTGGTAAGATATGCGCAGGGAGAGGTGTCTTACTCTGTGCAGCTGGGCCATATCGCTGCAGATCGCACGGGTGAGACATTTTTAGAGAGGCCGAGATCACATCACTGCTCATCGTACGTTTTGGGCATTTTGCTATCACATGGCTTCAGCGTCTTTCTGAATAACATGATAACTAAACTGACAAAACCTCCGGCGGTAACATGACAAACTTGCAATTTAGCAGTGATTTCATCAAGGCTACTAGAATAGGCCCCTAACTATTTGTTCTTCAGTTACCTCACACTATATCTATTGGTGATCAGACTACAATAAAATATTAAGCATCATTCATACAGGCCACAACACTCATTAGCTTGCTTTTTTTCATGCAGACAGGAGATTAAGTTTAGCTAACATTTTCTTACCACAGAACATAATGTATACAAATACAAAGATATCAAAAACAGCATTTGCGGTAGAACCATATCCAAAATAAAAAATGTTGTACCATGATAATTATGCATCCCTGTGCAACTCATGTATAATACTAGGTATGTAAAACATTAACTTCCACTGTGTCAGTTAGGCCTTCCAACTTATTTTCCAGTTGAACAGTAGCATCCAAATTAATTAACCAATCCCTCAAATGTTCTGTTATTTCCAATTATAACACAGAAGGATTTACAGTACGTCAATTACAAACTGAGACCATGTCAGGTAAGGTAAAATACTTAGAACCAGTCGACACACTGATAATAGAATGTTTGTACACCTTTATGTGGCAACACTGTATACTTATTTGTTGAATCTGTATAAGTGACACTTTGTATGTTCAGTAGCTAAAAACAGATACTCCCATGACCCAGAACAAATATTTCAGTTGGAGTGACAAACATGTTTACCCAATTTTAAATTACTGTTGACCTAAGCAATACATTGCTCTCATAATTGCTTGTGCATCTATAGAGGATTTCCCAGAACTCTGCTGGAGACAACTGATCCAGCTATTAACATCTTTCTGAGCAGTGAGTGCCTCTACAGAGTGTCCAGCAATTAGACCTAATTTGTTCCCTAGGCTCTTTGCATCTATTGAATTCATTATACCTACCCCCTATACTGTAGTAACCATATTATGCATTCTTAATCTATATGCTTAATACACGATATAAGCATGTACAAAATGAACTATTCTTGCAAAGATTGTGTCTGAAATTAGGTGTATGTGGTGCAATTGCAATATTTAGACATGACCAACCATTATTTAGGGTTGATAACTCATGTAACCAATTACAATATTTAACATCTCTGGCTCCAGAAACTGGGATCTACTTACTGTAAATTTGCACTGCTGTTCCAATTTCAAAAGTGGTACTTTAGAGTATATGTACCTTATAGTAAGTAGGAGCCGTTCTGACCACGATACATATTTAACCTTATAGCAGCTTGTGATGTCTTAGGCAGCGTCCATAGGACTGCAGCCGCGCGGAGCCTGAGCCTATTTCCGCTCGCCGCCCGGGGGCGTGTCGGGGGGGGGGTGGTGGTGGGTCCTGTGACGTCATGGAGCTGGTTCGCCCTTATTGGGCGAACCGCTCACGTGACCGGCCCTGCACTCCCGTGAGCGTGAAAATCTATAATTTGAATAAGACCTATGCTTCTGCACGCTTGCGGAAGCATGCGCGAACCCCTGCTAAAGCTGCTCTCATTGCGGCTGCAGGGGCTCACTGAGAAGCGTCAGCGCGCCTCAGCACGGGTGGGCGCCTAAGCGCTGACCCTGGACACAGCCTTATGCTTGCATTCCCACACATACATGGCAGTCTCACTCACTTTGAATCACAATGCTGAAGCTTTAGGAGTCTCTGGGCGTCAGGCAGTAAGCAGCAATAAGTCACTTATCACCAGCTTATCACCAAAAATGCCCCCCCCCCAACACGTACAGTAATGTGCAAACTAACTATTATCCAGATATGGATAATAGATCATTTGCCCCTTTTTAAACAAAACATTAGCCAGCCAGCATAAATAAAGTTAATAAAACGGGTCTACTTACCCCTGCCAATATGAAGGGCATCCTCATCAGCATACTGCAGGGCCATGTCCTGCAATGCCAGCAAGAATACATTATAAATACAATCTAATGGCCCCTAAGCCCGTAATCACCTTAGCAGTTAATAACCGCTATTGTAATTAAGGGGATAACCCACCCTCCCCCATTACCCACCGGGAGGCCTAACCACCTATTCTGGACCCACTATACCCACCCTGTACCCATTGATTGGCATAGTAGTACATCATACCCATACAATATGTCCACGATAAGCTACTATAGCAGTCAATGGTCACCCTAATACAAAAGCATGAATGTCCAAAATACGCAATAATTAAACATATACAACAAGCACCTATACCCCCAGTAACAAAAATTAAAAGCACTAGCCAACCAAGCAATTACCTAAATAAAACCACTATCCAATCAATTAAAGAAATAAAACCACTAGTGAATCAATTACATAACTCATACTACTAGCCAAACAATACATTTAATACATAAAAGCAGTAACCAACACAACAATTAATTAAAACAACCACTAGGCAACACATAAATTAAAACCAGTAGCCAACAAAATACATCATTTAATAAAAATACTAACAAATCTGTCAAAAATAAATAAACAAGCCATCACAATTCAAAACAATGTAATCTAAACAATAAACATAGGGAAAAAGAGGATACCGGCGCCACAAATAATAATGGAAAGTCCAAACCATAGGGTGTATAGTCCAAATGGAGTCCTAATACAACTGGTGATGAAGGAATCTCACATCAACGAAGTGCAATATATGGGAAAAAGAAAAAAACAAATTATGGTGCAGTATGCCAATCACTGATAGCTAAAATAATGACAGACTAACAACACAAGACAAACAAGACAAACAGACGAAAACACACTAGCAAGGCTCAAGAATAAAACAAAGCTAATTTATTACTGGATACTAGGAGGGTTATAGATATAACACGCATCCGGAGGGGTAAAAGTGAAACCCTACTCACAAGATGCTGGACAAATACAGGCAACAAGCTGGAATCGTGCTGGTGGGCTTCCTCCTTCGCTTATCTTCCACGGATACACCACGGCTCCACTTGCTGAACTGCAATCTACTCCACGGGCCAGACAAGGCTCTAAAAACACTCAAATCTTCCCGACGCGTTTCGTGCGCATCCCTTGAAGAAGTGCGCACGAAACGCGTCGGGAAGTCAGCGTTGGGAGTATCGTGTGGCGCGACGTCACATCCGCCCGGAAATCCCGTTATTCGTGTGACTCACCTTCCACCCCTGTCACGTGGGGACGCCAGTGAGAGCGCTCCGGTCGCCATCTTGGAAGCCCACCAGCACAATTCCAGCTTGTTGCCTGTATTTGTCCAGCATCTTGTGAGTAGGGTTTCACTTTTACCCCTCCGGATGCGTGTTATATCTATAACCCTCCTAGTATCCAGTAATAAATTAGCTTTGTTTTATTCTTGAGCCTTGCTAGTGTGTTTTCGTCTGTTTGTCTTGTTTGTCTTGTGTTGTTAGTCTGTCATTATTTTAGCTATCAGTGATTGGCATACTGCACCATAATTTGTTTTTTTCTTTTTCCCACAAATTGCACTTCGTTGATGTGAGATTCCTTCATCACCAGTTGTATTAGGACTCCATTTGGACTATACTCCCTATGGTTTGGACTTTCCATTATTATTTGTGGTGCCGGTATCCTCTTTTTTCCTATGGTCTCTGACTGACTGTACTGTCAGTATTTACCTGACTGCCAGTATTTTTCCACCACATTAAGTGTATTTATTATTTGTAGCGCTGTTTCACACCGTCTTTTTTTGTAACTAAACAATAAACAGAAATAGAGAATATAACAGTCAATAGAAGAAATGCATTTGGCCAAAAATGCATTGGCTACCCCTGTATTCATCTGTACCCTAAACTGGCACAGATTAATACATTAGCAGTCAATGGGCAATGGAAAACATAAAAAAAATAAAAAAGAAATCATAAAAACCTGTAAAAATAAAAGTACATACTGTACATTCAATATTTATCTTACCTTTAGAATTGTTGGCCCTCCGAATCCTGGGGAATCAGCAAGCTCTCATACCATGATGACATGAAACACAATCCAACAATAATCAACCATGAAGATCCGGAACAGGTAACCACCCGAGGACACCCAGATGCCCACGGGGACCACCCGGGGACCCCCGCTGGCCTATGTTTTCAATCGTGTGTTCAAATAAATAAATAATGGTTTTATGTGGAGGCACAGTCCATTGTGATACCGAACAAATCCAGTCTGATTTATACAATAACACAGCAGTTATACCTCCTCTCCTTCATCCCAGAGTACAGAGTGATACAGCCGCGGTCCTTTTATTCTCTAACATCACCACATTTTTCCGGGATTTTTTTTAGAATGCCACGCACTTCACCGCGTTCATGCCGCATTTTGACCGCATTCATACCGCATTCATGTTGCATTCACAGCCGCGGTTGATGCGCGGTTGATGTGTTTATTGATAATGGTTCGGATTTTATTGGTTGCAATTCTTCGCGTATCTGCCAGATGGCAGATATTCATGAATTGTAATGCGCTTCAGTAATGTGTCAACTTGCAGGTGTTTCGTTTAAAAAAGATACCACAGTGGTCTATTGTAAATTGGCCTTGGGACTGAAGGAAGAGGTTACAATAATGTATTAATTTAGGCTTTTCATATTAAAGAAAGACAAGCACCAGTTTCTGGTCTGGTTATTGTCCAGAGTCCCGCCATGAGTGCACAAGTGCAGCCCGTGTTCCAAAAACCCGCCAGAACGTACGTTTATTTAATATGGGCCGCGATTAATGCAACAGATGATAAGATGGCAACAGTTGTTCAAATTTATCAGTATTTTATCGAAAACTATGACTTTTACAAATTTTCGCCAGATCCTCATGTGTGGAAGCGTGCAATAAGGAAAAAGTTATGTAGCGATCCATGTTTTTTTCGTATTGATCCCGATTTTATTGGAGGGTATTGGTGTGTATCACCGGGTTTTTCCTGTATCTATGATCATGCAGACGGCAAAAGGCAAAAGGTCGTGTTAAAACCAAATAAGAAACGTCAGTCGCTGGCAAGCAATGCGCCAGCACCAGCACCGGCTTCCAATAACGGTCCGACTGTCAGTGACAACCCTTGCTGTTTGTCCACGCACGGATACCTGCAGCCTGTGCCGGATTTCGCGTACAGTTTCGAGCAAGCTTGCATGTGCCTAAGCGATTTCCAGCCTCATCAGCTGACTACAGGTGTAGTAGTCCCGCTGTCACCTGTCAACGACGTGTATGATCAAGAATACGGGACTGGCAGTGGCCCGGCGCCAGCTGTTTGGGAAATTCTATGGTGAGTAATGGTGCCGTATCTTATTCTGTTTTTTTTTTATTTTGAAAATATCAATATCAGTGCGATTCAAAAGTCAAGCGATTCTCCTGTAAGCAATATCATTGGCTGAGCGGCTTCTATAGTAGATACTGCACAATTGGTGAAAAGCTAGGCGCATGCGCATTGGAACCTTCTTGAAACGCATATCCGTGTCATCACATCGACGGTAGGCGCATGCGCATGTTAACAGGGGACTGACCATTACAGTAAAACTTTTACTTTTGTTTTTCCTCAGAAAATAAAACTTTGTCATCTCAAGCGGAAAACGGCAAATGGAGGGATTTCAATGGATAATATCGCTTTGTGTAACAATGCACATTGCTGAATCGGATTTAAAAAAACACGTACCGGAGTCTACAGTTTTGTGGCCATTGTTATTGATCAGGATAGAATACCTGAAACAGTATGCTGATGTTTTCAGACCGTATACAATACTTTTTTTATATATACTGTACTGTATAATAAACCAGAGAAAATAAAAAGTATGCATTTATTCTACATGTATTCCAGTACATATGTGTATTCTCTACCCGTACAGCATGTATAAAAGGAGACAATGGAACAATTTAAAACAAATCAACATTTTCTTTTATTGGTGGAGTAAGTACAAAAACATTTATTTACAAATACTGTACAATGTAAAAACATTTTAAGTGTACAGCAATTCAAAACATCAACAGGTGTATGGTTTACTGCTAGTGAAAACATTTATGTACAGAAAGTCAAAACATTTACAGTCAGTCAGTATGGGTAACAGTCACATGGTGTTATCAAATAAAATTCTTTATTCATAAAATATACAAAACGCAACATCTCCTTTATTAAAGTACAGAAAGTCAAAACATTTAACGTAGGATTGTGTACAGAACAGTCAGTCAGGCCTGCACAACTCCAGTCCTCGAGGGCCGCAAACAGGCCTGTTTTTCAGGGTAACCTTGAAAAACGGGCCTGTTTGCGGCCCTTGGGAACTGGAATTGTGCAGGTCCTGTGTGTACAGTAAGTAAAAACATTTCTTTATTAATACAAGTTAAAACACGCAACATCTCCTTTATTAAAGTACAGAAAGTCAAAACATGTACAGTACAAGACAACAGTATGGTGTTATTAAAAAAAATGCCATTAATGGAGTCTCGAACGCTTTTCATTAAAGGATCTGTCATTGAAAAATAGCGCCGCAATTCCTCCACAATAGTCTTTCTTAAATTTTCAGGAAGCGTCCTTTTTTCTTGATTTCCTTCGTAGTTCACTTTGTAGGCCCACACACAGTACACCAAGTAGGACACGTGGTGCTTAAAAATTAACATGGCATACTTGTGGGGTAAACCAGCACTCATCACCCTATACTTCTCCCTGAGTGCCGGTGGCAGCTCGCACAGGATGATGTCGGGCACCGTATCGATGCAAGCGTATGTAGGTTGGGTTCTGGGAGCGGGTGTTCTTCTGTAAGCGGGTGTGCTTGTGGTGGCGGGCGAGGATAGGTTGTCTGGGAGGAAGCTTTCCTCCTGTCTTGGTCGCTGTGTTGTCTCCTGGCGTGGTCTTGACGAGGTTGTCATGTTATCCTCCTCCTCAACGGCATACATGTACACAAAATCTTCTGGTGGAGGGGGTGCACTTGGTGTTGGAAGGTGGTCGAAGGTCCCATTCATCAGATCCATGCCACCCTCCTGCTCCGGCGTCGGGGATACAGGGGCATGAACACCGAGCAAATTATGTATCCCCACTATGTCAGTCTCTATCTTCTCCATCCGTCGATCCATCTTCTCCATCCGTTGATCCATCTTCTGCATCCGTTGATCCATATTTAGCATGGTCTCCAGAAGCAGATCTATCTTTACCAGCACAGTAGAGTTCCTGGGGATATCCACACTTAACCCATTCAGCATGCGGTTTAAAGAGCTGGTTCTTGTGCATAGCGTGCTGTGGACATCTGGGTGGATGGGTGCTATGGAGGATGAGATGGGGGTTCCATGGAGAGAAGCGGCAGCGTCGTCGAAGAAGGATGGAGGAGGTGACCTGTGGATTTCCGGGCGAGAAGTGGCAGAGTTGTCTAAGCGTAATGGAGAAAGTGACCCATGGATTTCAGGGGCACCAGCTGCAGCATCGTCGAAGAGCAATGGCGAAGATGGCCTGTGGGTTTCCGGGAGAGCAGCGGCAGCGGCGTGGACAAGTAGTGATGATCGGCTGTAGATTTCCGGGAGTGCGGCGGCAGAGTCGTCGAAGTGTATTGGAGGAAGTGGTCTGTGGGTTTGATGGGTTGGCTGCCATTTGTTTTTCGTTGAGTGTACATCAACGTATTTCTTCTTGACATAATAAGGCTTGCATGTTTTAAAACCCCTAGCCTTTAGGGTCAGCAGAAAGTTTTCTTTATTGGCCTTAGCCTGTCGCTTTGGCCTTGGCTTGGAAACGGCTGCCGCCTTTCGCTTGTTCTGTGTGACAGGCACGGCAGAGGCGAGTGGCTTCCTGCGTCCGTAGAATCGGGGTTGATCCATGGAAGCAGATTGCACAATGCAGTATCTGGACAAGGGCAAGTTCAGATACAGATCATCGAGTGGGAGGCTATGCAAAGTGTGTAACCTTTTATGCATGGCGATGAGGTACAGGTGTTGAAAGAGTCATTAACGTATAAATACACAATTCATTTTGTGGATTCACTGCACATTGAATACACATCGACTAAACATCGAATATACATTCTTGTGTTTGTATTTTTTCTACTCGCAGCAATGCCTGTTAAAAAGATTACAAAGGATCTCAGCATGAGAATTAAGGAGATGTACACGAGCGGACACCGAATTGCAGATATCCAACGCTGGTTAGCTGCTTCTGGCCTCATTGTGCCATCAACCACCGTGTGCTATCATGCACACGGAAAAAAACAGATAACGCACGAGGACACCAACGGTAACTAACGCGTAAGTATATTTATATAACTATATAATACAGTATATCTATTATTGTTTATATTGCTGCATATTAATAGAACTATATATTGTGTAGATCTATCTAATTTTATAGTTATTTCGGTATATTTATATAACTACAGTATATCTATTGTTTATATTGCTGCATATTAATAGAACTATATATTGTGTAGATCTATCTAATTTTATAGTTATTTCGGTATATTTTTATAACTACAGTATATCTATTGTTTATATTGCTGCATATTAATAGAACTATATATTGTGTAGATCTATCTCATTTTATACTATTTTTACTGCAAATGATGTGCTGTGCTTGTGGCCTACCGTACTGTAACTTATCGGATTGTTGTTTTTCTTTACATTGTAGGGAGACAACTCTTCTGGTCGACAAAATAAGTGAAGAGAATGATGAGAAGAGTGCATTAAGGGTCAAATACACTCTGCAGCAAAATCACAATCTCACTGTATCCGAGACCAGCATAAAGAAGATGAGACGCAGAATTGGATGGAAATATGGACGTGTGAGGTTAGTACTGGACAGTACAGGAGGTAAAAGTGTTGTTTAAGAAACTGTACTGTACCTCTAAAATTATTAATTCCTTGTCATTACAGAGCGTACCCTATGATAAGGGACGTTAACAAAATCAAGAGAGTGGTCCACGCCCAGGCGTGGATCGAAAGTGGAGAAACTTTCCTTTGCATTCTGAGTTTTTAGATGGTATTGCAGTATTGCAGACAGCGATAATAAAATGCTAATATTACGAGCGCTAAAATACCACAATACACTCCGGACCAAAAAAAACGCTTCTGCCCGCGGTTATCAAAGTTGCGCCAATTCGTCCGCATTAGGATAAAGGCGGCCGCCACTGTATGTGTTGTAAAAATCTGTTTCTCACACTTCCCCTTTTTCCCCAGGACCCAAGAGAATCTCTTTATCCTTTTAGATAGTTCTAGCTGCAACTGACCTTTACCCTGAGAATGTGTATGCGGATGGGGATCATCAAACTCTCTCCTAATTTGATTAAGGAAATCTTGTGTTTAGTAGAGATGGGTGAACCAGTCCAAATCTGTTTCCCGGCATTTCCCGGGTGTTACCCAAGAGAATTGCTTACTGGTTGCTTACAGGATGCTTTTGTTTACAGGCTTCCCTAATAGTCTTTTGAAGTTGATTCTCTATCTTCACCTGAATAAACATTCCAGGAGAACATATTGACAAACAAAAGACTTCACACCCTGTCCAAACATCTCTTGTTGATTATCAGGGACTTCAAAAGACAATACTGTGTCTCCTGAATTAACACCTAGACCCTTTGTAGACACAGCTGCTATTTTCCAATCAGGATGTTGACCTGTACAAAACATTTATTGATATATTTGGTATCTCTAGGTTTTTCCCATGATCTTCAAAGGGAAAAACACAATTTGGTTTAAGCATACATCCTCAACCAATCAGAAACCTCCTACATGTTGAGCAATGAGTGTAGAGACCCCATATAAATTAGGAAAGATTGTCAGTTGGAAAGGAGAGGAGAGACAGGAGGCGAGAAGGAGGGAAAGAGAATCAGAGCTCAGAAGGTAATTATGATCATAATTCTTGTACACTTGTAAATCTGTACATATCTGTGTTTTATATAAATGTACTGTTAGGTAGGATGTACTGTATTGTATTGTTTTGTTAGGCCTGTAATAAGTACAAACCTTATAAGGAAGTATATGTAGTATTACTGTGTAAGTCTTATATTTTGTGCTCTACTAAAAATGTATATATAATTGGATCGAATCTCTGTCGTGCAATAACTCTTATAAGCCAAAGGGCATGCATGTGTGAATGTGTTTCCTATTGGAACCCATATCTACACATTCATCTCCCTAAATACTGTAATAGTTTGCCATATAATTATATTATTATAAGCCAGCAATACTTTTATAGATGAATTCACTATAAGTTCATCTATATTTCTATTTCTGGATAAGGCTAAACATTATAGGTAACATTGGCTTTCCATTCAAAATCAGTTCCACAGGATAAAATGCAAATGCCGATTGTTCCGACTTCAATCCGTGAGGATTAGTTAAAATTCCCCTTTATGGCACTATTATGCAGCTTTAAAATATATTCCTCGGTGGGTTTAAAGTAAATAAATGTCACAAATTGTGTTTATTTCTAATCTGTTGTTGTAATTTAAGAAAAAAGTATGACGCCATAGGAAATTTTAAATAAGCGCCGGAGGATTCATCCATCATTAAAAATTACAAGCAAAGATACATAATTTTTGTAAGAAAAAATTAACATTGTTGACAGTGAGCACATTTTGTTTCTGTCAAAAGTCAAATAAATGCTATGCACATTCCTACATTGAGCTAGGAAACATGTGACTATCGATTTAGTAGAGTATGTGTGCTAGACAAAGAATGTGTGTCAATCATGCTGTATGTTGCCTAGATTTAACTACTACAGTACATCTAGTTTAAACCGTTATCCCCCACCACATACTGTACCCAACCTCCAGTGCCATTGGACTAGGAGGGAGAGTGTTAGATACTGTAGAAAACGCTCTATCACATTATGTATTTTTAAATATAAAACATCAGGACTCAAAGTTGGATGGACTATTTTTCAATCTCTGCATACACACATTTTCATGTCTATTTAACGTGTGTCTGATGCAGATGCTTACTGACTTTTTTTTACATACAGTACAACATGGATATTATGTAATTGGTGGATGGCCGCCAAATGACAATTTTAAATTCTGACAGAGATTTAGGAACGGGAGTAGCACTGCGTGCCTGGAACAGCACATAAGGCACTTACAAGTGGCTGGCTTGCTATGGACACCACTACTACTAGATGTTCAACATCCAAATATTATTAATATATCAAAACTGTTTGTTTGGTAATAAGATAATGATGTGGATGATGGTCTAGTGGTTAATGAATCATCAAATGACAGAGGGTAAGATCACGTAAGCAACTGCAGGTTAACCAAGGAGATAATTAACCCCACATTGTGTGGTTCCAGAAGCCACATCGCCATAGTAATTTAATATAGTTTATTAAAACCATTTAGTAATTAGACGCTTTGAATCATGAAGGTCATCCCCAGGGATTACCCAAAAGTCCCACCGCAGGTCAGCATTTCAAGAGATAGAAATATTCATTTGTTGTTCACTAATAAGAACCCATTAATAATAATGATAATTTTGATGCCCCACTCCCCTGGAATAAAAACCCAGGGGACCTGCCTCCCACCCCTGCATTACTGAGAATGTTATGGTACATATGGTTAAAATTAGGACACATAAACACAATGAGCCCAGCACTGTGCCATTGCCATTATAGATGCTATGGAATCTGTGGCTGGTGGTACTGCATTATTATTTTTGAATTATTTATTTATAAAATGTTTTGCCAGGAAGTAATACATTGAGAGTTACCTCTCATTTTCAAGTATGTCCAGGTGTCCATTTGCTTAATTGTTCATTCTGACAGACATGTGAGGACAGGTGCATCACTGCATACATAGCATGGCACTGTTTTCTGGCCCCTTCCCCACTAGATGGTCATATAATATTTGAATTATTTATTTGGAATATTTTAGAGTTTTGGGTTTGGTCAATAACATAATGATGACCATGATGATGGATTATATTATAGTGGGGTTGATGGTAGTGGCAGGAGATGAACAATTCAGAAATTAACACGGTTCACTTGGTGCAAATGATCTCAGAGTAAAGGTTTAGGTGGATTTAAACGTTTCCTGAAGTAGATGACGTCACCTTATCCTCAGTGCGAGATAGGTACTCTACGAGTACTTAGAAATCAGAAGAGAAAGAATCCATAGTAAAAAATTGTTTACTAAAATAATAAAAAAAGGTTTAAAACTCCCATAATAAACTGACAAACATACATGAGTCAAAAGCATTGGGATGGATTAGGGTCGGTTAGGTGTAGTTGCAGTGTCACCATTCTCTGGCAGTTCGTGCAGTGCTTCAGCTCTGATCGCCTACAGCTGATCATTTCTCATTCAGTGTGTCTCCTAATATTTTTATTTTGACTCATTGATGCTCGGTGCTGCCTCACAATTTCAGTTCCTCCTTAATTACTGCAGATCTCTGGCAGTGAATTTTGTTAACAGCCTCTCTGTAGGGTGTCTTTTGCTGCAGCAGTGTGTTTAACTGAGGCTTTTTTCATAATCCATAATCCATAAGAATCCATAGTAAAAAATTGTTTACTAAAATAATAAAAAAAGGTTTAAAACTCCCATAATAAACTGACAAACATACATGAGTCAAAAGCATTGGGATGGATTAGGGTCGGTTAGGTGTAGTTGCAGTGTCACCATTCTCTGGCAGTTCGTGCAGTGCTTCAGCTCTGATCGCCTACAGCTGATCATTTCTCATTCAGTGTGTCTCCTAATATTTTTATTTTGACTCATTGATGCTCGGTGCTGCCTCAAAATTTCAGTTCCTCCTTAATTACTGCAGATCTCTGGCAGTGAATTTTGTTAACAGCCTCTCTGTAGGGTGTCTTTTGCTGCAGCAGTGTGTTTAACTGAGGCTTTTTTCCTTCTTTTCCCCACACCAAAATAATAAATGTGCAGTATAAAGTACCGTAATAAAATAATAACTTTAAAAGCAAAATAAAACAGAGAGCCAGTGAGAAGGGTGAGTTGGGCGATGCTCAGGGGAAAACTATCCCACTAGAAGTGAATCTAGCTGGGCTTGGCAGCTGCAGTTTTTTGGATAAAACTAAAATGTATTTAAGTAACTAGAAACAACTCCAAATGTCCCAAATTTACCAAAAACGTGCGCTACAACGTTATAAACGGAAATATATGAAAATAGCCACTTAAAAGAATGGTTATATGCCTCTTACCAGGCCTTTTCTGGGAGCCCAAAATACACACAACCTCTGCTAGTACCGTACTACAGTAGTTCTACAGATGGAACATGATTTATGTCAAATTGGACCCAAATAGTGTTCGCCTCATTAGCCTCATGATGCACGTCACCCCCTTGACCCACAATTACCCGCTTGAACTTTGTTTGTGGCCAGACGGAATTATTATTTGTGTTGTGGCAGTTCAGTGCGTGTCCGGCAGGTGACACACTAAATATCTTTGCTTATGATACTCTGCATGCTACAGTGTCTGAAGCAGGTTTCTAAGTTGTTGATAAAACGTATACAGGTATCTTTGTCTAATGACAATGTCTGTACATATCTGAAGTACTGTTGCAGTTTCACATTTTATTAAAAAACAAAAACGGTGTCATACTGTACAGTAACTTCTGTTCTGTGCATGGCATGGAAGATGGTGCTTAAAATTCCTTGCAGCTAAAACATCCCAGCAAGAAGGGAGGTGGATGGACATTGCACCCATCTTGGGTGGGTATGTTCGATCATAGCAACTTTTGAATGGCAAAGATCCTTATGGTCAGGACCAAGAGACTGAATAATAGACCTCCCTGAGCCGGTCCCTTCAATCTGCCTGCACCCATTTATAAACTCCAACCTGAGTGCCTCAATACCATTAAAAGTACTGATCAAACAACACTGAAACGAGATTAACCTACATCTCAACTACATGATCGACTCGAGCATCTATGTACAATACACCCCTTTGCATCAACAGTGGGTCACTGCTACCCAATTTTCAAGGTGTCTAATCAAGGTCAATATAAATTTACACAAGTTTACATACAGTACTGTACTGTACAACTTCACAATAGAACTTTTATTCCCAATAACATGCATATGTGTTCCATAGACCCATTAACGCATGTGCACATTAGTGTACATTAATGCATGTGCACACATTAAATATGCACATGCGCACACTGTACTTTAAGCATTTCATTATTGTTTATTAATAGTGTGCAGTAAATTATTTCAGAATTATTTTACAGAATTGAAAACGTCAAATCGTCAGCCAGAAGAAGATGTTCGGGGATGTCTAAAACCATTATTATTTAGACACTGTTCTACTATTTTAATCGTAGTGGGCACATAGCGATATATTGTGTACATCATTTTAATTTTATTTTAAAGCTGCAGTTCAAGCTGCCGTTTTTCATTTTCTTTTCATTTAAAAGGTGCATGAATAAAATCTGCACACTGACAAATGATTAGCTAAGTTGCCGATCGATCAGTTCTCCTGTAATCAATCACTGAATCTGGGGTTATGTGTCACTGTTAGGGCTGCACAAGGGTACCCAGGATGCAAAGTTCTGTGTGGAAGATCCTGTGACCAGGCAGGCACTAGATACAATTGGTGCACTGCTAGAGAGAGGGAAGGGCTCAAGAGCCAGAGACTGTATCACAAGAGGAAGGAGGTGTGACTTTGTAAATGGTTTCTATAGAAACAAAAATGTTTGCTACATTAAAATACATACAAAAAGGTCTTCACATTGAAATTTTTTTTTTAAATGCTACAAGTATTTTCTCATAGTACAGAACGGATTTATTAAAAAAAAAAACACACACATGTAGGATATTGTTTGAACTGCAGTTTTAAACAGTGCTACTGTGTGTGGGTGTTTCGCAGAAATAATAAACATTGTAACCACAAAACATTGCAAATGCAATGTGTCTATACAGTATGACAGTAATTGTGTTTATATTAGTGCTGGGGGGGTTCTGTTTGCATAGAATAGGCAAAGCCGTCTCCCCTCAGCCACTTTTTTTCAATAAAGCGGAAAAGTCTCCCCGGGCTGCCAAAGATTTCTTCTCATTAATATTCTGTCTTTGCTACATGTGTAGAAAAATTCAGCCCTCCCCTCTTCCCCTGTGGCCGCCTCCTCTTAAGTTGAAATCTCCTTTGAGTGACACACATAGCCATAGTGTTCCATACACATGCATGTGCATAGGCATAAACCACACAAACCCTGCAGCCTATATTGCAGCAAGTGACTGGTGAAGGTAAAATATATTTAAAAAAAAAAACTTTTTAATCATAGTGTGCACATATAGATATACTGTACACATTTTTATACTTTTATACTTTTAATATTATTATACTTTTATATACTGTGTGTTGTGTGTGTGTGTGTGTGTGTGTGTGTGTGTGTGTGCGTGCGTGCGTGCGTGTGTGTGTGCGTGCGTGCGTGTGTGTGTGTTAAACATAACCAATTGACAGTATAAACCTGAGGGTCTCACCTTTTTCTATTTAACTACCATGAACAAGAAATATGGGGATTAGTTAAAAGTGTTGTACTCTTTAAAATAACTGTTTCTCACCTGTGTACCTGAGCAAAGAATAAAGGGAATTATAAAACCATGTAAACTACTTGTCATAACCTGTCCAGAAATGGGAACTGTTTCTCGCCCTTTTACCAGGACAAAGATATCAAATGGAATTATAAAACTATGTAAACTACTTGATATATATTTTAATTTTATTTTTAAATTTTAATCTTAGTGTGCACATAGAGAAATACTATATAAATAATAAAATGCATATACCTTATTTACACACTTTTATTCTAGGGAAATTCACTGCATAAAGACATGGCTACCTAAAAAGCATTGGAAATGCTATGCACATTGACTCCTTGAAATACAGTGATTTCGGCTATGTTTTATATGTTTTTATTTTAATCGTAGTGGTCACATAGCAATATACTGTGTACATTATTATAGTATAATACAAAGCAAAATATTGCAAATGCAAAGTGACTCTTTTCTTCTGTAATACAGTATGACAGTATTGAGTGTTCACATTAGTGCTGGGATTGGGGAATTGGCCACAATGTCGACTGACTGGCTGTTTGCATACTGTACAGTAGAATACACAAAGCCATCCCCACTCTCCCCAACTTTGCTTCAATCAAGTGAAAAACACTACTCTGGGTGAAACTCATGTGGCCCACTAACCAAAGACCCTTTAGACTAATTCTATGCCTTTCACGCATGTGTAGAAAAACTCAGCCTTCCCTCTTCAAGTGACATATATAGCCTTAGCTTTCCATACACATGCATGTGCATAGACATAACCAACACAAACCCTGCAGCCTTTATTGCAGAAAGTGACAACATGTAAAATATATATAGTTAAAAATATATATATTTTAATCGTAGTGGGCACATAAAGATATACTGTATACATTACCATATGTGACAAATGACTCCCACATGTTGCTCTGCCATCTGTCCAAGCTCTTTATGACACAGTCTTTTAGGGTAATTACATTGTGGACACCTATCACAATATTGCATCACTCAGGCTTCTGCCTTCTTTTTTACTCCCCAGCAGTGGGTTTGCAACACTTTGAATGAAGTACATTGAGTTACTCAGGCCTCTGCATTCTTTATTAGTCCCCGCAGAGGACTGCAACATTTAACTGAGATCTCAAACAAAATTCTCTGAGCTCCTACTAGACTTTAAGTATTCCCTTTCTAAGGTTGGTTATTCCCTTTCTAAGGCTTATACACTTTACAACTACACAAAAATACATGTCATTCATAATAGGATCAGAATAGAACACAGAATTCTAATAAGCAGAAGAATGAACGTTTGTGTTACCTTGCAGGGTATATATATATATATATGTTTTTTAGGATGCCAATTGACTGGTAATGTGGTTATCTCTGCCCCTTTGAGGGTATAGATAACCACATTGACAATCAATGCATTTTTTGGCAAATGTTTGTTCTTATTAAATGTAATGTATTTTATTTTGTGGTTGTATTTAATTTTTAGGTTGCCCATTCATTGCTATTGTGGTAATCCATGCCCATATTGTGGGCATGGTTTACTACAGTGACAATCAATGGGTTTATTAGCAAATATTTGTTGCTATTTAATTGTAATGTATTTTAATTTGTGGTTGCTTTAAATTTTTATGTTACCTATTCATTGTCATTGTGGCAATCCATGCCCATATTCTGGGCATGGTTTAGCACAGAGATCAGTCAATGGGCTTATTATAACATATTCATTTTATTTTGTGGTCGTTTTATTTTTAAGTTTACCATTTATTGCCATGTGGCAATCCTTGCTCATTTTGTGTGCATGGTTTACCACAGTGACAATTAATTGGTTCAGAGGGTGGGGGGTGGGGGTAGTTGCCCTGGGGAGGGTTGTTAGGCCTCACAGTTGGGTTGTGGGTTAATACCATAGTGGTTAATGACTGCTAATGTGAATAAGGGGTTACAGGCCAGTAGTTTTTTTTATTTTACTTTCGATGCCCACTGAAGATGAGGAGGATGAGGCCTTTGTCCTGTCAGGGGTAAATACAACTTTAATTTACTATATCATGGCTGGGTAATGTTTTATTTTAATGACAAATGTCCTATTGTCCATATCTGGATAATAGGGATTTTGACCATTACTATTCTGTATGTGTTGGGGTGGGGGTTTTAGGGGGTAGAGGGTGTGGGTTGTTGCTATTGGATTATATTTGCTCCCATTGAGGGCATAGGTAACCACACTAGCAAGCAATGGGTGTATTGGATAGTATGGGTTCTTGTATTTATTTTAATATTTATTGGGGGTAGAGGGAGTGGGTCAAGGAGGTAGTTACACCGGTGTGGGTGGTTAGTAGTGGGAGGAGTTAACCGCTTCATTACCTTAATAATATGTATTGAAGCAGGGGGTTCTGGAGCTGAACCACATTAATTTCAGCCTCATGGACCCCTTTCTTCCAAAGTTACAGGCCTCAGTATGGGGTTCCAGTATCTCTCTGAATTGTTTAAATGTCCCGTCACGTGGGCCATGACGTGGGAGAATTTAAACATGGGGGATTAACCGGGGCCTGTAACTTGGGAATCATGGGTCCCTGAGGCTGAAATTAATGCAGTTCAGCTCCGGAGACGCCCTGTCAATAATAGGTGATTAAAATAAAAGCCGTGCCATCATCTGTTAGAGGCGCGAAGGGAGAGTGACTGATTCTGTCAACTCTTTCTCCACGTCTCTTACAGACTGATGTGGTCCGGTAGGATTGACACAGCACTAGTAGCATTCAGAAGCAGGGACCCCCACTGTGTTAATCCTGATGGGTCATTCCCCATGAATGATTGACTCTACTGTTGGATGACCAGAACATGTCCAGCGGCTGCTGATAGATAGAAGATGCTACATCAGTACAGTACAGGCATACCCCGCATTAACGTACGCAATGGGACCGGAGCATGTATGTAAAGCGAAAATGTACTTAAAGTGAAGCACTACCTTTTCCCCACTTATTGATGCATGTACTGTACTGCAATCGTCATAACTGATGTAAATAACGCATTTGTAACAGGCTCTATAGTCTCCCCACTTGCGCACAGCTTCGGTACAGGTAGGGAACCGGTATTGCTGTTCAGGACGTACTGACAGGCGCATGCGTGAGCTGCCGTTTGCCTATTGGGCGATATGTACTTACTCGCGAGTGTACTTAAAGTGAGTGTACTTAAAGCGGGGTATGCCTGTAATTCATGCACTACACTACTGTATTTCTTCTCGATTATTTACATACTGTACAAGATATTTTCTTTACATGTGAAAATATCCAAGATTGAATAGCCCGATTGAAGAAAATTGAATATTGGAAGAAGAGAAAAGAAATGTCTATTATATTTTTTTCATAAAGTTATTTACTGTAATATTTCATATTTTTAAATAATTTTGTGTCATCTGAAGTTTTTATGGGAATAATTGGTGGGTTACATTTAAATACATATCATATTGTACGAATTGAATGGGAATAATGGCCCGGTTATATTGCATTTAGATTTTAAAGACACACTAGCACCTACTATCATTCCTGTATTACAACTAATACCAAAAATCAATTTTCCTGACTGCAACGCATTCACGGGTCAGTCGCGAGCAGCTGAAAAATGACCGGGACCACATACTCCACCCAAAAAACAATTGCACCAGTAAATTACGCTTTATCTGTATGGTTAGATCTATTCTTAATAATAAATACCCTAGACCCAATCTTCCATTCTAACTATCCCCTTGTCTTCCTCGTGCCTTTTGTTTCAAACAATTTGTATTTTTTTTCAGTTATAATCAGGATGGGGGTGTTGATACAGAACCAAAATGATGGGGTGGGTTGGGAACAAAAACAACCAACAAAATTAAATTAACAGAACAATACAGAAATAATAATAATAATAATGATAACAATAATAATATTAATAATAATAATATTAATAATAATAAAAGTAATATTCACAACAATAATAATAGAACATATATGGTGGAGGGGAGGGGGGAAGCAAGAGACATTAGTGGTAATTGTCCTAGTAATTTTCTAGACTTTAGCTAGACTTTGGTTTGTAACCTTGGAGTTTTTAATAAAACCAGTTTTTCTTTTAATTTATAATATTTTTTAATTTGTTTAACTTTGTATATCTTGTACTGTCGATATATTTTCTGGGAAAACCTTTATTCATGGATTCCAGATCTTTTCAAAAGTTTCTATAGAGTTATTCCTAAATGCCGTGAGTTTTTCCATTTCTAGAACATGCCTAACATTTTCTTAAAGATTTCATGAGATGGTATATTTGTCTGCTTCCATTGAAGTGCTATTGTACATCTTGCTGCTGTCAGAAGATGTGCAATTAATTTGTTTGTTGAATATAACACGTCTGGGTTTCCCCAAAATCATCATTACAGGATCCATTGGGCAACCACACCAAGCACCGTAGTGAGGTCTTTCTTAAGTGTCCTCCAAAAGGGAACAGCCTTTGAACATGTCCAGAATATATGATATTTATTTATTTATTTATAAAAATGTTTTACCAGGAAGTAATACATTGAGAGTTACCTCTTGTTTTCAAGTATGTCCTGGACATAGTTATTATGACAAATAATACATGGTTACAAATACAGTTATATAAATGAACAGGGTATACATTATATACAATACATTGCATGCACAGTTAGATAAGATGTATATTATAGCTTATGTAACAGTTACAGACCATATTAAAATGTGACAGCCTTAGTTTTGAAAGAACTTAAACTGGTGGTGGATGTGAGAGTCTCCGGTAGGTTGTTCCAGTTTTGGGGTGCACGGTAAGAGAAGAAGAAGCGGCCGGATACTTTGTTGAGCCTTTGGACCATGAACAGTCTTTTGGAGTCAGATCTCAGATGATAAGTGCTACATGTGGTAAGGGCGAGGAGCTTGTTCAGATAGGTGGTAGCTTGCCCAGAAAGTATTTGAAGGCAAGACAGGAAAGGTGAACTTTGCGCCTAGACTTTAGTGATGACCAATTTAGTTCTTTGAGCATTTCGCAGTGATGTGTGTTGTAGTTGCATTGGAGAACGAAACGACAAATTGAATTGTAGAGGGTGTCAAGTTTGCCAAGGTGTGTTAGGGGTGCCGAGCTATACTATGTCTCCATATATATAATGTATCTTTATGTCTACAATTTCTCCAGCATAGAGCATTCACTCCTTTATAAATGTGCACTAATCGGGGAGACTTCCGGTGACGTCACAGCCGATGGTCTGCTAGTGAGAGAGCTCCTGGCGCCCTCACAGCTAAAGCTATTAGAATAAGCTTTTCCCCCACCCCAAACCTCCCGAATTTAGTCTCCAGACCAAGCCCTAACACTGCTGAGATGACAGGGAAGTCTCAAAAGAAAAATCAATACCCGGTAACCAAGTTTTTCCCGCCGGCACAGCGTCTGGCTGATATCAGCCCAGATGGGCAAGATGGCGCCGAGGAAGATCCGGAGCACGAGGCGCCAAGCGGCCGGCAGAGCCCGATTGACGCGGATCCCCCCATTCTAAATAAAGAATTTTTTGACTCACTCATCACCAAAATGAGGAGGGGGGTCCAAGAAGACACGGAAAAAGCCCTCCAGATCATACGCGCCGAGGTAGGAGCGCTAACGGAGCGAACAGAAGACTTAGAGGGAAAAGTGGAGGGAATATCAAACGAACAAGCAGAGACCCACGATGAAGTGCTGAGATGCGGGGATGCGATCCGCGACTTACAGAACAAATTAGAGGATCTTGAAAACAGGGAAAGAAGGCAGAATATCCGCCTTAAAAATATCCCTGAAGACATCACGCATGAGGAATTACAACCCTACCTCCGCAGGCCCTTCCTACAGCTTGTCCCCGACTTATCAGACCATGACTTACACACTGACCGAGCCCACAGAGCCCTAGGCTCAAAGTCAGCAGATCCCAACCGTCACAGAGATGTGGTGCTTAGAATGCACGCTTATTCTGCAAAGGAACGCATCATGATGGCCGCCAGGGATCTGCGCTCCGTATCAATGGACGGCATACAGATTCAACTATTTAATGACCTCTCCCAACTAACAATCAGCAAGAGAAATGCGAAATGTCCCTAAACATGTCATGCTATTAACCCTTTATTTTGATGTACGTGCAATACTCACCTTCACTTTATAAATATTAATTGAATTTACTACACTATGGTTTTTTTGCGCTGTCTTTTCTTTGTATCCGAGTACCAAAGAGGCCTCATCTCTGGGATATATAAAACATTAGAGGCGGCCCAACCCACCCCTAATCACGCATATATGCAAAGGTGGAGCCAAGACCTAAACACCAACATAGATATAGAGGACTGGGAGGATATCTGGGAGGCAGCCTCCAAAACTTCAATTTGTTCCATCACAAAAGAAAATATTTACAAAATATTATTCCACTGGTACCTGACCCCGAGCATACCTGACCCCGAGCAGACTGAACCAGATCTACCCAGCTACTCCTGACGACTGCTGGAGGGGATGTGGTCAAAGGGGGGACATGTCCCACATTTGGTGGACATGCCCGGAGATCCAAAAATTCTGGACCCAGATCCTGAGCCTGCTGACCGAGACACTGGATGTAGAGATACCCCTAGACCCTCTGACCTATGTGCTGAGAAAACCAGTCGATGACCTTCCCCCCCCTATAACCAGGCTCATGGCAGCGATCCTGACGGCCGCCAGATGCTGCATAGCAGCAGCCTGGAAGAAAATCAAAGCCCCATCCAGAAGAACGGTAATCACTAGGGTAAACGGAATTATGGGTATGGAAAGATTAACGGCAATGCTGAAGCAAAAAATGCCGCAATTCTACTCGACATGGGAACCTTGGCCAGGATCAGACTCCCTGACCATCACTGTCACAGTACCATAGGACCGACCTCCTACCCTCAAAGTCCCCCCCATCTCCGCCCCCCCCTTCCCCTCTCTTTGTCCAAGTCGTTCCCAACTATCCACCCCTCCTTCGTCATCCCCCCTCTTTTTCACCACTGAAAACTGGAAAATGGACTATTGTGTGTCATCAACTTTACCCAAACTTTGTACATGTATCAAGCTGTATTCCTGTGTTGATTCGCTTATCAATGTATGTAACATGTACCAATCTGCTGTCCGACACCAATAAAGGAAAAATATTAAAAAAAAAAAAAAAAAATGTGCACTAATCTATCTGCTGTTAAATACCATTTCATCATAATCTTGTACCTATTTTCCTTATAGTGCAGACACACGAGCTCGCCACAGCTTTCCATATCTCTGCCCAATCATCCCTGGAATTCTCCTTTCCAATATCTTTCTCTCAAAGAGTCATAAACAGTATGAGTGTTTTACTTTCTTATCTAGGAAACTCAGACCAGAATATATATTTGAAATCAGCCCCTTCTGATGCGTTTGTATTGTGCACATCTCTTCAAATTCAGTCGGATGTGTATTCCCTTGTGAGAAATATTTTGAAATAATTAATGGCCTAATTTGTGTGTATCTGAAACATTGTGAAGCTGGAATATTATATTTCTTTTGTATTTCTTCAAATGTATATATTTCCCCCAAAACATAGCATTTTATCCTAATTATACCTTTTACAATCCAGCTTTTTCCTTCCTGGTATACATCCTGGGGGGAATTCCTCATTCCTCCATAAGGGGGTCAGGAGCGAGAGTTGTCCCTTTAATCCCTTTTTTTCTTCCATATATCCCAAACATTTCGAGTGAATTTAATAACTGGATGGTTATAACCCTCTTTAGGTCTATTCTTTTTGGGGATCCACACAAATTAATTTATATATTCTACATGGATCTCTTTCGCTTCTATCTCTACTCATTTAATTGCCTGCGTGGGTCTATGCCATGCTGGTAAATGACTTCATTGTGCTGCAGCATAATATTTGTTTAATGATGGCCAGATCACCATCTGTCTTTAATGCACTTTAATGTTTCTTTAAATTTTCGTTTTTTTCTTTCCGGAGATAAATATATACATTTTGCTTTGCATATCACTCATAATTTTGGTTGGGACATTAATTGGAAGGCTATGAAATGGATAAAGTAATTTAGGGTGGGAATTAATCTTTACCGATATTATTCTACCAATCCACGAAATACAGTATTTATTCCACTCTTACAGAGTTAGCTTTGAAGAGCTCCAAATACCTAGTGGTCAAATATACCCCCAGATATTTGATACTATCTTATTTCCATCTGAAATTAAAATTTAGTTTCAGTAGTTTTAGCATCCCTGTCTCCACTCCCAATTCTAGACTTCTGTGTTATTTATTTTATAATTTGAGAAAAAATTGAATGTCGAAATCTCCTCAAGTACTGTAGATTAGGCTGAGATGTCAGTGGTCTGGTGAGTGTTAGTAAAATATCATCTACATAGAGAGCTATTTTATATTCTGGGGACTGATTTACCAAACCTGTAATATCTTTATTAATCCGAATTTTGTTTGTTAAAGGCTCCAGACAGCGCAAATAGCAAAGGGGACAGTGGGCAAACTTTCCTGGTACCACTATGTATATTGATCACTCCAGAGCTGATTCCAGCCATTTTATGTGTGGCTCTCGGATGATAAAAAGGCCTTCATTTCATTTAATATATTTCCTTTGATATCACATTTCTCCAAGGTTATAAACATATACAAACAGCCTACGTGGTTGAATGCTTTTTCAGTGTCGAGTGAAATTAACAGTGTGGATGTTTTTGTCACATTTGCTAAATGAGTGAGGTTTACCACTCTTCTAATATTATCAGCTACTTGTCTACCTAAAATAAATCCCACTTGGTCTGTGTTGATTATTCTTGGGAGCAGTTTATTTAGACTTGTTGCAATAATTTTACTGTGAATATTAATATCAGTATTGATTAATGAAATGGGTCGATAATTATTACAATAGCTATGATCAGTTTTGGGATCCTAGAAATTTGAGCTTTTAGCATTGAGGGGTATATTTTTTTACCTTTCATAAAAGAGTTAAAAGGCTTTTTAGAAATGGTGCTAACCATGTATTAAATGTTTTATAATAGCTGTTAGAGAGTCTACCTGGACCAGGATTTTATGCATCTTTAAGTTCTTTAATCACTGCCAGTATTTTATCTTGCAAAATTTAGTAGGTCTCATCGTTCAGGAATGGGAACTGACAGGAATCTAGATATGTTTCTAATTGTTGTTTAAATACATCTGGATTTTGTTTGTTTTTATTTTGTAAATTGTACAACGAAGAATAATATGCTATAAATTCTTCTATGACTATCTTTGGATCAAATGTGATATCTCTATTTCTCATTATGATTGATTTATTAGTTGTAGAAATTTGAACATTTCTTAATTTCTGTGACAGTAGTCTATCCGCTTTATTACTTTTTTGGTAAAACATTTGTTTTACAACAAGAAACCATTAAGTAACCAGCACTCACACAGGGCCGTGTGAGTGATGTTTACCTTATTTATCATACTCATTTCACCATCTGGTACAGGTGCAGGCACTTTGTTTGGGGTCACCTAACCCCCCTGGTGCCAGCACTTAGTACCACTTATCCCATATCACACTGAATCTGGTTGTATCTGTGTGTGCATCTATACCGAGGGGAAGACTGTCCACTAATATCCACCTACAAGGACATAGATGCGGAAGGAAGCCCCCGGGTTTGACGTACAATACACCACAGAAGGACAAAGATACCTTTACGAAACAGCGCTCACACAGGGCTGTGTGAGTGACATTGATTTTATTTATTCTATCACATACATCTTTCACTCCCCTCGTTGTCACGAGCAGTGATGCTTTGACTGGGGTTATTTAACTCCTTGAGCACCAAGCTCATTACATATTTTCGTTTGACTATCACCTTGCTCCAGACCCTAATTGTGTCTATCTCCATATACAGTAGGAGTTGTGATTATATTACTGTTCACTTTGTGCTCCCCAATTCTTTTTTGTGTTTTTCTCTCCCTATCTATGAAATGCTCTACCACTGTGCGAAGCACATTCACTTTCCACATTCAAAGTCCAGCAGAAAATTCACCTCTTAAAAGAAACATCTCAATAATCGTTCAACATCTCTCCTACAAATTTCATATCTACTTTACCTCCAATGACTGAGCTTCTAATAATGGTCTTTTACTCCTATTTTGTCTGTAAGCAGCATAGATATATCTATGTAAGATACTACATTATGTACTCATTCAACTCTCTCCTATACACAGTTAGAGTATTCCCTACTTCCAGACTCATGATCCATGAGTCCAGTGAACGCATTTAACCTCATGAAGACCTACCTGGCTCGCCAAAAAAAACCGATCCTCCCCTTCTTTCGACCATCAACCCACTGACGACCACATTATTCATATTCTTTATCAGAAAACTACTACTCCATCTTGGCCCTAACCCTTTCTTATTTTCAGGTCACTCCTTCCGGAGTCAGCCTTCACAAATAAAGTTTGGGAAGATGGAGCTCTTTTTGCCTCAGGTTTTACATTTCCAATCAAGTGTCTGAAATCTGTCCAACCTCTTCCCTTCCTACCTCTTAAAACTCAGAGGGAGGTCTAATCATTCAACGATGGATCCCCAGAGTTTTCCTCCACAGGAGGATTTTTATTTTCTCAGTGTTAAAGGGTCAAATCCACGTGAGTCCAAATGATGACCTCCTTTTTTTCTGTATTTCAGACTAAATGCATAAATCCGCCCAGGCTAAAGTCCCCCCTCATCTCATTCTCCTCAGGTTGCCGTACTATAAGTCGCACACAATTACAATTGAAGACATTATAAAGTACAGTACACAGCTATAGTCTTTAATTTAAGCTGTCAGTGTTAAAGATACTGAATGTTAAAGAGAATGGACTTGTCCTGCAAATCATGTTGTTTGCATAACCGAAATATAGCATTCTCATGAAGCCTATCACTCTGACAATTACTGTATTTAGATTCTGTTTGAGTTATGGGTACTAACTATTCATTTTAAGAGGCTCACAGTTACAGCTTGCAAAACATATGGTCTTGTAAAATGTTTCAGTGGTTACAACTAGAAATTATACAACTAAGGTGTAATTCATTTGGCTGCTATACAGTATATTGAATTACCCCATATATGCAAATATTATAGCAGTAGTACAGTATTTCCCTGGCCCCTGGTTACCACAGCTTAAGACATTTTCCCAGTACTATAGAATAATTAACCAGGGCACACAGCAAAACTGTTGTTTAGCTTTTCCTAACACTAAGAATTAAAGACAATCAAAAGCACCAACTGGCAAAAAAGCTGCTGTCTTTTGCTGCCTAATTAATTTTCACTTGGGCCCCTTTCAATATGGTTTGAATGTGCTACTACATGTCAGTAAAGGCTTTGAAATCAATTCAAACAAATAGAGTTCAGAACTCTTTTCAGCCATAGAGAAGCACCTTTACAGCATATTAAATGGGGGTCAGTCTTAGGGGGAACTTTTGCAAATATTTAGAGATGAGATAGATAGACATACAGTAATTAGGGAGATAAATAGGAGGGAAATAGTCAGACAGGATTTCTCCACCCTCAGTGCCACAATATCAGACATGTGCAGTAGGCATATGACTTAAAAATAGTTGGGGGGGAAATCTATCCTTTTTGCAGAGATTTAAACATATTGACAGACAAAAGTTGTGTTTCCCATGCCTCTGATAAAGCACTAATTGATAACACAAAATGAAAGAAGGTGTTGTGTTTTGTACCGTCTAAAGTTGGGAAACAGTTAATGACCCATGTTTGCAATATATTGCTAAGCCTTAAGGCACTTGTTGCATGTTCAATTAATAGGGGCCATAAGTTACTTTAATGCTTAGCAGCACTTAAAATATATGACAATTTACTTTTTTTATTTACTTCTTGGGAACACATTTGTATTTCATGTTAGTTTTTTAGCTAATGGATTTGTCATCTTGATTTTACTTCTGTCCAAAGTTGATTACCTTTTTTGTAGCACATTGTGAAGGGGGAACTTGGAAGCAATACTTTTACAAAGATATAGTGTTTGAATAATAAAAAGAAGCTGGCGGTTTTGTGTAGACCTGCAGCGGTCCGATATGGTAGAAGCTTAAATGAATAATTATGTCCTTCTTTATTATCATGATGACTTATTACTGTGAACGATACAGCTATTTCTTACTGCTATCTAAAGTACACCTTTATACTGTAGGAGTCAAAAGGTGCTTCTCAGGGCCACTGACAGCTTTTGTGGGGACTAGACTAGACTTTACACTGGATTCCTAAATGTCAACAGCCTTATGAGCACCTCCCCTCTTTCTCTTACACTCACCATCTCACACACCACCTCGCTCTCACATCTATATTTCTCTCAACGCTCTCACACTCCCCCTCCCATTATCTCCTTCCCCCCATGGATTTCTTTCCCCCCGTATCTCTCACTCCCCCTCTCTATAACTCACCTGTCCCCCTCCCTCTCTAATACCCCCTCTCCCCCTCCCTCTTGCTCACTTACTTCCCCTCTTTTTCTCACTCATTCCCCGCTCTTACTCTCCCCCTGTCCCCTCTCTTAAACCCCATCTTCCCCTTACACTCCCTCACCATCCATTTTACTTTCCTCTTACTCCCGCTCTCCCTCTCTTGCTCACTCACTTACTGAGCCCTCCTCACTCTTCCCTCTATATCACTCTCCTCTCTCTTACACTCTTTCCCAATTTCTCACTTACTCACTATCCCCCTCCTCCTTTCTCACTCTCTTAAAACCCACTCGCTTTCATAATTCTTCCCATCTCTCCAATCCCACTCACTGAACAAATTAAATCCCCATTCTCAAATCAATTCCACACTTCCTTCCTTAAACTTAATCCCCCCCCTTCACACACTAAATGCTCACACTCGATCCCCCCCAACACACACACTCTTTCCCTTTTACCTTCAGGGAGGTCTCCCATGCCACAGCAATCCCAAGGTTGGACCCAACTTCCATCACCGACCGGCACATAGGGGGGGGGGGGGTGCTTGGGTGATGGCTAGGATATAACTGGGGAGAGCTGGGACCCGGAAGCCAGAGGTGGAAGTTTGGCCCGTTCTCTGGGCAGTTGTCCCAGCTCTCCTCCCCTGTCAGTAGAACTGATACTACTTGTAACTAATACAAATATGTATGAATAAGATGTGAATTGCTGTATTATGAGATATATATTTACTATCATACTTAAACAAACAAACTGGTCCAGTATTCTCTCAACCTTTTAAAGTAATGGAGTATCAAAATTGTATAAGTGGCATTCTTTATCTCACCAGTTTTTATTTTATGATCTTTTTTGAAAATTTCTGGTACAGGACTCTTCAATAATTGGTCTCTTATCCTACTTATTTTATTGTTACAGATGCAGCCAGATCTATTGTCACCTATTCAGCCAGGATACCACAGTTGAAAACTGCCTGGCCACTGCCTGCTCCTGGTTTCCTTGTGGCCAGACAAATTGCCAATCAGTATTAACACAGCGGGAATCCCTGCTTCTGAATGGGACTCCCGCTGTCGGAACCCTACCGGGTCGCATCAGTCTGGAAGACCTGCGCAATGAGAGCAGACAGAAGCAGTTCTTCTCTGCGCATCTCTAACAGGCATTTGCTCTACATTTATTTTAATTACATAGGATTGAAGCAGGGGGTCTGCAGAGCTGAAGCTCATGTAATTCAGGTCTGTGAAATCCTGGATTCCAGAGTTAATAACCCCGGGTGTGGAGTTCCGGTATCTCTTGCACATTTAAATGTTCCAGTCTTGTACGCAGGATAATTAAACATACAGGAGATACCGGCACCCCATACTGGGGCCTATTACTCGGGAAGCACGGGGCTGAAATTAATGTGTTAGTCAATAATTAGAGGTCCAAGGGCAACACCCTAATAAATTGGTGCTCAATGGAAATCATATGGAGTAAACATTGTAGCTGGAGTATTGAGGAAACTAAGCCATATATATATATATATATATATATATATATATATATATATATATATATATATATATATATATATATATATATATATATATATATATATATATATATATATATATATATATACAGTAGAGGCAACTCTTATTCGAACAAAAACCAGTGGCAATTCCCCAAAAAACCCAGGAAACACCCAGGTACATTCTGAATACATGCCTTAAACTTTCCTTAAACTAGCCCCAGCATTTCTGCATTGATTAATGGCCTATTAAATTAACAGCGGGAGTCCCTGGCAGTCCCATTCAAACTGAATTGGAATGCCAGGGATCCCTGCTGTGTTAATCCTATGGGTCGTTAGTCAATGCAGAAATGCCTTAAACATGCCTCAAACTAGCCCAGAACATACCCAGCACATACCCAGCACATACCCAGAATGTAACCCGGCTAGTTTACGGCAAATGTTAGAATAAACGTTGCCTCTACTGTATTATGAATAGAGACACAATTAAGTGTTGCTGCTTTACCTCTTCCATTTTGTGTGTTGGTAGTAGTAATGTCAATATGAACAGCACAACTGGCCAATGTGGAAAAGCACAATCTCGTTGTGCATAACTCACGGTTTGTAGATTCAAGCCAGAGCACCAACAGAGGGGAGGAGGTGAAGAAACGCTAAGCCTGCTCCGTAGTGTCAAACTGCATCGAAAACCATGGGAGGCGGATCTGTTGAACCATAATCCTCTTCTGGGATCCTCCTAGTGGCTTGTCAGCTCCGGTTCCTGCTCCGTCTGTGTCCGCTGTCTCGTGTCGTCGTGGTGACTGGAGCCCCGGATGAAACAGCTGCGCGTCCGTCGGCTTGCTTGTACGTCACTTCCCTGCTCTCCAGGTATTAGGTAGAGACAGAAAGTAGGTAGAGTGATCGTGAGACCTCCAGCTCCGTGTGCATCCAGGCATAGGCACAACAAGTAGGAAAAAATGGAAAATGAGCCGGAGCACAACTTGACAATGAGTCAGGTAGAACCAAGCACCACAATAAAGGTTTTTTTAAATAAAAAACATGTAGACAAAAAAATCCTGACAGATCCTCTGACGCGTCAGAGGATCTGTCAGGATTTTTTGTCTACATATTTTTTATTTAATAAAACCTTTATAGTGGTGCTTGGTTCTACCTGACTCTTTGTCAAGTTGTGCTCCGGCTCATTTTCCATTTTTTCCTACTGATTTGAATGTGGTTTTGCTCCTGAGATCCACTACTTCAATACTACAGTATGTAATTAAAATAATAATTAAAGCATCGCGAGGGAGAGAGAGTGCTTCTGTCTGCTCTCACTGCACAGCACTTCCAGACTGATTAACACAGCGGGAGTCCCATTCAGAAGTAGGGACCTCGCTGTGCTAATCTTTATGGGCAATTCCCCATGTTCTGCACATGGCTGTGATCACTCAACGTTTGGTTTGCGGTTCACCAGCACATGTGTGAGGCAGGGTGGAGATAACACTGACTACATCTGTATGTTCCAATAACATTTGCCACCCTAAATATTTACAGTTCTACCTTACAGGAGAAATGTTCATGGCAACTTGGTAGCTTTGGAAAAAGAAGAATGTCCTCCGGCGCATAGTCTCAAGTAAGAATTTCAAACATAAAAAAGATGCGGGGAAAAACAGTGAATTAATAGGCAATTTCTTGCAATTGACTAATTCATGGAACAGATGCATTCACAAATCAACTTATAGTTCCAATTCTGTCAATGCAGTATTATTCCCAAATTTTTATCAATATAAACTAAGTGTATTGAGAGACAGATTTCTATAGTTGGCTGATTGGTGGAGCAGGTACATTCCCAAATCAACCTGAATTCCAATTCTGTCCATGCAGCAATATTACCAAATGATGATTAATATTTAACATCAAAATAGACTCAGATCAATCAAGGTAAAAGATATGTTTAGTTTACGTGACTTTCACCTGGGCTGGCAACTTCTAGGGATACCCTCCTATTTTTACAAATGTCATCAGATGAATTGTTGCTGTATAGACTTAACACCCAAATGGAACTCAGATGGACTCTTCAATTCTCAATTGAAAGTTAACCAAATGCCCGGTTTAAATGCACATTTTGAATATAGCATTCCAGCCTGTGGCAACTTTAATACACTCCTTTCTTTTCCTGGATTTCTTTACAGTGGGAGCAGGTAGGGTCTTCTTCATTCATCGTCCTCTCCTGTCAGCTGAGATTCTGTCATCATCTCTCTACTTCCCCTACTTGTGCACAGCTGGGGGCGGTAGAAACAGAGGCGTTTCTCTCCAGGTGGATCCGCGTCCGTACAATGGTGTTGCTGATGCCGGTATCAGCGTGAAAGATTAGGAATGATGCACGTTTCCAAAAACTACGGTAGTCTGCGAGTGTTTCGCTAATATGCTTCATCAGGGATTTCCCAGACCAGGTGAAAGTCACCTAAACTAAATACAGTTTATCCTTTACCTTGATTAATCTGAGTCTATTTTGATGTTAAATATGAATCATCATTTGGTAATAGTGCTGCATTGACAGAATTGGAATTCAGGTTGATTTGGGAATGTACCTGCTCCACCAATCAGCCAACTATAGAAATCTGTCTCTCAATACACTGAGTTTATATTGATTACAATTTGGGAATAAAACTGCATTGACGGAATTGGATATATAATTTGATTTGTGAATGCATCTGTTCCATTAATTAGACCATGTGAGTGCGTAATGCTAAAGACCACAACAGTGAGATGGGTAAATGAATGAATAACCAGATAATTATGGGGGACCCCTAAATATAAACTTGATAGGAGACAGGTACTGGGTTGCAAATCCTGGATAATAAGCTCACTAATAAGTGACGCTGATGTGAACAATAAAACCAGGAACAATGAGTATAATCACACCCTATGATGTACCAAGTGTCAAAATAAAGTCCTGAACAGGAAAACATGTAGCAAGCGGTTAACTCACTCTGAGTGCTGCAACGTCCATGCGATCCGCATACAAATATGTTTTTCTTTGTTAACACATATTTTTTTTAATTTATCAAGTTTTAATAATGTTATGTTGTCTTTTTATTCACAGCACACTTTGTGCTCCAATTCCGTGTTGCGCAGGATCTTGTGCTCCTGTTGTCACTCTCCCACCCCGCGCTCGGGGTATTCTGTGAGCCCCTGGCATCTAGGTTGGTTTTGCGCAAGCGCACTCCTCCTATGGTCCGCGGCTCACTCTGTCTGCTCCGGCTGCGGGGAGGGATTAATGCTTGGGTAATATAGATGCGCGCGCACTCGGAGCCCCAGTGACGTGCGCACTTAGGATATTATGATTACGCACTTCCCTCGCGTCCCGCAGCCTCCATTGACATAGAGGACTTCCCCTTATTTGGTTACTGCGCATCCGCATACCACGGGGGGTTGATAGACCTCATATGCCTCCGGATTGGTAGCTAGGGGCGGGGCTAGTCATCGTCAACCTTGTGCACGGACACAGGATATATATACATACACCAGGAGCGTATTAGCAATTAGAGAGGGCGACCACACTGGGGCTGTGAGTATTGGTTGATTATGTTATCTTGTACCTATATATATGTTAATAAAGTTGTGATATGTATACCTTGAGAAAGAGCTCTGAGAAGCGTGAAACATTGGTGGGGCTCTCCTTTGCCCTTTTTTCCATGACCAATAAATAATTTTTTATGGGATACGCACCTTCCTCTCTACTTTTTTCTGGATACTCATAGTAGTGCTCTGCCAGTTCTCTTCCTTGTTCCATTAATTAGCCAATTGCAAGAATTTGCCTAATAATACATTGTTTTCCCCCGCATCTTTTCTATGTTTGAAAGTCTTGCTTGAGCCTATGCGCCGCAGGACATTCTTCTTTTTCCTGTTTGCTGTTTGGAGGGACATGGAAATCCCTCGTTGCACTCTGACTGCTGAACTTATGTATTATCCCATATGGGACATTGACTACCTCTTGTGTATTTGGTGGGTTTCACATATATGAGATCACTATACACCCATTTATTTATAATTTTTATTAAGATTTATAGTTCAGTGGAAAGCGCTGCTTCTTTTCTGTTATTCTGAGCTTGGTAGCTTTACCTCTTTTCCTGCCCCCTGAGATGGCATTGCACTAACAGTTTCATCAACCGTTCATCTTTCAAACTTTTCTTTGATGAGTATTCCTATTACAGACATACTGTACGTTGAATACAATTTCTGAATTCCAGAATATACCAGCGGCTATATGGAAACAAATATTCTTTGGAATTATCATCCCATGAGTAATTAAACCCATTTTACCCTCAGTCATACCATGTTAAAAACAAACAGACACATATTGTTGTGTTATCAATATTTTCCAAAATTTACAAAGCTTTAAAACACATCTAGGAAAAATTGTTTGGATGGTTCTAACTGCAAATACCACAAATAGGGGCCCATACACACAAAAATACACATTAGCTTTTTGGAATTCTTATTGGTATTGGTAGTATGGGTGATGCTGACATGGCACAAGTGATGATTATGACTGATTAAGTGATGATTATACTGTCTTAAATTTAATAGGGAAAGTTAGAGGTTGGGCATCCTACTGCCTTACCTTTCTGGACAGTTGCAATGAGTGCCATGAAACCCCCCTATGGTTGAACACCATTGTAAAAATGCAATAGAGTGGGGAGGATGCTGAACACAACAAACCCCAACTATCCCACAATGATGTGCAAGGGCGGGGCAGACCCAGCAGCACATTATAGTCTTACCATCAGATACCTCAGACAGGAAATACAGTAGATGCTAAACTTGATCCATCTCCATTATATACTTATGTAACGGGTGTTCGTGTCTGGTCTGACCCACCCAATCTCACATTGGCCCCTGTGGTCTATCCAGCCCCGTTACATGTCTGTGTATGGTGGTACAACTGTAGGCAACAGGACTCCTGAGTCTCCCGCTTGATGGTATTGGGGGATGTCAACAAGACAGGTATCTGAGGTAGTGGGTGACGAGTCCTACTTACATCATGTGCAGCGCCTCCACCTCATCAGGATCTATGCTTAGGCAGGTAGATGGTCCTGATGAGGAACTCCTTCTTGGTGGTGAGGGCCCCAGGAGAGTAATTGCAAATTCACACCAGGGGGTTCTCTTTGCACAAGTCATCTTTATTGTACCAGAGGTGGGCGAGCTGCCCTTTGCAGTCAATCGTCTCAGCCGCACATTCTCCGTGATTCCTTTCAGAAGGTACGCCCTCCCAATGGAGTGGGATTTCCTCTCCCCGTAGGGAGGTTACGCCTGTGCCAGGTCCCTGGACACAGTTGGCCTTCACTGACTTAAAGATTATTTGGTGCCACTAGTTACGGCACTAGTGGGCACCTTACACTTGTGGCTTCTCCTTGTACTTCAACCTCCTTCCACACTAACCTCTCCGCTTTTGCGTGCGCACTACCTTTAGGCAGTGCAGTGCCTTATATACCTCAGGAGACAGGCACATCTCTGAGGTCACTAACAAGGGACTCAGAACATGTAGCCACTCCCATCCATACATAGGGCGCCTCACCAGGGTGTGAGGGCAAACCTCCATAATTACTGCTGGCACTCCTGTAACTTACCAGGTCTTGCTGCCAGCAGGAGAGATGACAGTAGGCATTGTTAGGCATGACTACACTTATATTTGCATAGCTTATGAGAATATCAGGAACTTTTGTGGCAAAATGAAGAAGAAAAAGTGGGTAAAAACATCTACAAAATATTTGTGAAATATTTGTAAAAATGTTGGTGAGACGCACACATCTTTAGTCATATCAGGGTACAGTAGATAAAAGACAATGGGTAATCAAATAACTGGGCATGTTAATTATGTTTTATGGAAGTGGTGTTTGCATAATAACTTATTGGCATACACTGATTAACTTGGACCCTAAATAACTTGTCTTCACACAGTAGATGTATGGCATAATTGTGTCTTCACAAAAAGTTCCAAACTGTTTCTTATTTTATGCCCAGAGTAATGAAATGTAATGGGACATACAGTGCAACAGTCGATTTCAAATTGGACCATAAATTTATACAGATGTTGCAGATGTTATTGCTCCATTTATCTTGATGCGCTAACACTGGTGCATTATTTAACAGTAGTGCTATTGAAAAAAAATGGTTATGGAGATATCACACATTTTGCAGTCTATTTCGTGTTAATAGGTGTAATAACCCCTGCTGTATCTGTATGCAGTATTCGTGTTCTAATTTTAAACAAACTATTAAAGGTATCATTGTTATATGTTGTAATGTGAAAATTCATAACAGTATGTACTGTATATTACTGTATCATCACTATACTATAATAATACAAACCAGTGCTGCCAACTCCACTTGTAATAAATACAGTACATTATTTTTCTGTCCATCGACTCTAGGCTCGCTACCATAACATAATGTAATTTCATGCTTCATGATATGTTCTTCATTGGTTGTAAACTGGTATTATAGATGCTGCTGCTGCTTGTTCTCTGTTACCA
The DNA here is from genome assembly GCF_040206685.1 of Ascaphus truei. NCBI lineage: Eukaryota > Metazoa > Chordata > Amphibia > Anura > Ascaphidae > Ascaphus > Ascaphus truei. The sequence continues at coordinate 47,538,336 of NC_134487.1, read as the reverse complement.
ATCTTAATAAATATACATACTGTAAATTAAATTACAAGTACACTATAAGCTTCTGAAAGAAACAAAGACAATTCAAGGCAAACAATTTAATTTGTCACTATATTAATGAGAATCGCAATTCTATTGATCTCTCTCAGTTTTAGAAATTGTAGTGTTTTTTTTAATTGAAAATAAAATATTTTTACAACCTTTACCCATGTTTTGTTAAAAAATAAAACAGTACAAATAATATTGATTGCCTTCTAGACACAGCACAAATCATTTTAATGTAATATTTCCCTATGTTTTGTATCTTATATATCTTTCATAAGTTTGAGATTTTTAAAGCCTTTTGGTCCTATTACTGATTTGGAGGATATAGATTTTTTGTCACAATGCAATGATGAACCCTTCCCATGCAGATAATAGTCCAGTGTCTGTGCAATAGATGCCTTCTCCAAGACTGAAAACTTATTTATGGAGGACTCAAAGCAAATACATTTCTCCTACCTCACAGTACCTCTGTAGATTATGGATAGCCCATGTACAGCTTTATGTGACTTAAGTTTATATCTTAAGGTAAAATAAATAAAGTCCGATCAAGCTCCAATTATTTAAAAAGTACGAATAAAAGCAATTTAAAAAGCTCAAGATTGACATCACTAGGCATTAATCATAGCGTCTTAACATTTTGTTAAATGTAATATCATTTTGTAACGCTGTGGCCTGATACATCAAGCTGAGGTAAGCAAAACATGTACAGTAGTATTATCGCACAAAAAAAAGCATTATTTTTAAGTGCAATATTATCATTACAGCACCGCTGAATATAACGCCTTTTTATCCAATCCGTCCGAAATAATGGGTCCATGAAAAAATAGGCATTATAGTACATTTTTTCACTGATCATGCCATACAGGCACGTTCCCATATTCCGGGATTAGCACCAAAAATAGCAGACTTTTTTTAATCACTTGCTCCTGCTTGGCGCTACCCCTATCTTTCCTATGTATATAATGGTCAACATATTGGCCATTATATGCATACTGAAGGCAATATAAGCTGAACCAGCATGGAATAGGTGACAAAATATTATTTTAAATACATAACAGTAAATATTAACCCCTTAGTAGCACAAGTCATGAACTAGTCATGGGATTCAATAACTGGCTGACTACAATGGGCTAAAAGGGTTTACTTACCCCCCTTTGCCACTGGCTAGTAAAGCATTGATATGCAATGCTTTACTAACTGGCAAGGTAATAAAGGGGTTCATCCCTACCACCACCCTCCGGTGAGCTTACCTACCTCCCCGGGTCAAGTACTCCCATCACCCACTCCCTTTACCTCACCTTCAGTACTAATGGCCAATAGCCTGTTTATACAAATGTGGTTTATAGGGCTTTTGGCTATTGCCAACCACCCCCCAAAAAAGGAAAAAGGAAAACTTTAAAAAATAACAGTGACAAATAAAATTGCAATCATTAATCAATTGGTTTTCACTCTGGCTTCCTAGGCACTCTCAATCAGGGCCTAGATAGCCACATTGGCAATCAATGTTGACCTTTATTACAAATTGGCTTACTTACCTGAGCCAGGATGAAGGCCAATATCATCTTCATGGCTGAAGCAACCTTTAAAAAAATCCAATAGCCGAGTGTGTTAACGAACCGTGGCTTAAATGTTTCCAACTTTTATTAAGTGTGTACTACACTTTGATTTGAGAATATTAAAGAAAAGGTATGTGTTTATAATGTGGTAAGAGATTGTAAGTATATGTAATGGTGTTTCCACCTGGATAATGGTGCATATACCCGCTGGCAACAGGAGGGCTGAGTCATACACGATGGTAGTGGGGACACAGGACCAGGCTTCTGAGGTTCATAACTCACATATCTCTGTAGCAGTGCAGCGCCTCCATCTGCCATAGGCTCCAGGGAACTGAAGGTGATCTCCCACGGTTGAACTTATTACCTCTCCCCCCAGTAAGGTAACGCACCAGGGAGGAGGTATATAACAACAGGAACGGTTTATTCACTCTGTACAGCACAGTTACATGGTAGGCTTCTGTCCGATGCAGTCTTCTAAGCTCTCACTGAATGATGGTCCCTTGACCGTCACTACAGGCTAAGGGCAGCCGCAGCCATCCGAGCTCTTCCCCACCTCCCTAGCAGA